>NC_087201.1:54094380-54134380 GCF_015104395.2 Macrobrachium nipponense | reverse complement strand
GTTTGTATCTAGCTTAGCGGGGCCATTTGGTTAGCTTGCTATTAACAATGATGTTGCAGGTTACAACCTTGATCAAGGGTCGCCACTTTTGTTTCCTAAACCTGGGAAGGGACTTTCCACAAGGGGATGATGTAGTCTGACGATAATTCCCGAATAGTTAGAACATGGAAGAAAAGAAAAATGAGCTGAGGGCATTACAAGAAGGGGAAATTCCAGATAAACTCATAGGACAACAATAGACATAATCGGAAGAAAGGGAATAATTAGCACAAGTAACAGGCATCTGTCAGAGTACTAAAATTAGATGAGACGATAATCACTGGATGCTGGGATTTCACTTCATTGGGCACTGTAAATCAAATTGCAGTGGGTTACCACGGCAATGCAAGCACAATCAGAGCAAAAGGATCCACAGCAATAAAACTCCATCTGCAATGGAGAAGGCATGCAATTAACGGACGAAATTAGCGTAGCTAAAAGATTAAGGATGCACTGATGGTGTCAACAGATCCTTGGGCATAACATTATTGAATTCGCTTATGGATACACTGTATAAAAAAGGCAGGTTGATATGAGAAATGCATTGGGAATCAGAAAACGGGATTCACAAGACCGGTTATAAACTCAATTCCGGGCACTTCACCAGGTTTCGGATAGAAAGGTCTTCATAGATGCGCCGACGATAGGGTGGGTGGGGGTGATAGGGTGTTTTTTATTTTGGAACTGGAAAAATTATTTACTTGGACCTGGTAAGTTAGACCACTTTTTCAAGATGGAGTCATTTTCGATTTTCTATTTTCTATCTTTCTCTTGAACCTCTTGGTTCTCTTTGTTGCCTGCATGCTGAGGTGCTAGGTGCATGGGAGATCCTGTGTCACATGGTCATCATGGTTGCCGTTTTGAGGAATTTCGTCTATAACTGTGGCTTTCTGGTGACATCTGGCAACTCTCCGTGGCTTTTCTGACCACAGGCCACGGCAGTGAGGAATGAAATTCTTCACTTTGGCTTCATGAGCTAAGATGAACAGCGTAATTGAAGCTCACGAACGTTCGCTTCAGACTACGATTTTTTTGAAAATCAGAAATGCTTATGGTAACACTGCTAAAAGCCACAGTTGTGTAGAAAAAACGGCAACGCTGGTGGTCATCCAGCTTTCTCTTTTGGGGTGCTAGCCAGCTCTCCTGAATGAGTGCCTACTGTAGTGTTGACCTGGAATAAGCTTTAACACAATCACATGGTCTAGGAATGGGAATATAATAGACTGCCAATGAGAGAGAGAATAACAGGAGCTGTGTAATGTTGATAGCGACTGGAAATAGCATCACGTTAAAGTCTTTTGAAGCTGATATTCTTAAGAGGAGATTTGGCCCTAAAAGCCAGGTCCCTCAGTGAAATTATATATATATATATATATATATATATATATATATATATATATATATATAAATATAATAAATATATATATATAAATATTATATATATATATATATAGTATAATATATATATATATATATATATATATATATATATATATATGTGTTACACCTCCCACGTTGCAGTACAGGTTCTTTTTAGGTCTTTATATTATCCAGGATTGCAGTCAGTACATGTACCTCAGTGACAAGGAAGGACGGAAACAGAAACTCAAGAAAACTTAACAATATTTATTATAAACTGGAAAATCACTTGAAATCAACCTTGTGAGATTAAATACACTTAATTACATGAATATATCAACAAGAGAACAAATACCTGGTTTTCTGGATCTCACAAGATAACCATAAAGCTACTACACTAAGCCCTAATCAAGAGAAAATTCCAAGAGAGAAAAATTACTTGATATTTAACGAGTTGGATCCAAATTAAGGCCAGTCAAATCACAAATAACCTAATAATGATAAGATAGAAAGAAGTAGGAGATGAAAACAAGGAAAACCTTAATATTCCTACCTATAACACCAAGCTAAGCAATGTGGAACTCAGTCCACTAAATACCAACATACAATCAACTGTGACAACATATACATGTAAAGATATATCTATATATATATATATATGCTACGTTTATAGAACGCCTCGCCTTCCCAGCAGAGTTTTAGTTTTGTTAATTATAAAATAAAGTAGCAGCCATGCCGTCTCTTGAAGCTACTGTTGTTGGGAGAGTGGGATGTCGTAGAATGATATTTCCGGTCTGACGGAAGCTTAGGGTAAGAGAGGCAGGTCACAAGAGTAGCTAGGCTTCGAGATGGATTTTAGGGACTTCTACAATAAGACCTATTTTCCTTCCCAATTTGCTTTGCTTTGGCGTTGTGTTTACCACCTTTCAGGCAATGCTCGAGGCGGTTGTTGGAAGCCCCGTGATTCGAAAGCAAGGAGTATCGCTCTCAGTCGGCCGCGAGACGTGGTCTCGGACAGAGGTCAAATTGCCAGCCTCCCAACATTAGGCCTACCCACGTCGTGCTGGTGGACACGAACCCCAGACCTGAACAGAGGTCGGACCGCATTCTCCTACAAGGATACACAGCATATTGCATAAAGGTACGTCTGAAAGTGTAAACTTCAACCCAGCACCTTTTTACTACCATACGACTCTTGCTAATTCATTTTCAATTCTTATTTTACCCCTTCTACATCAGAAGCCCTTTGTCCTCATCGGGCCACGTGCTCCCCTTTGTGACTTGTTAAAGACCAAAGCTTTCGTGTATACCTCAGTGAACCAGTCGAGTTTACCTTCCCCAATGTTAGAGAATTAATCAGCCTTAATCAAAGCAAGAAGTCATTTTTTCTTTTATGTCGTTTAATCTGGGATTCTTTTCCAGATTCCATGAGTCACGTGCCGTCTCTCTGCTCGCAAGTGTGCATTAACCCACGTGAATGAAAATCAGCTTGAATTGAATGAGACTATAAGCCCCAACGTGGGGGCCCATATCATTTAACTTTTCTCCAGCCAGCACGGGCCTTTGTGTAAATAAATAGTTTTAAAGTAACGAGCTGAGTTTTCTGGCGACCTTCCCTCTAGAGAAAGAAATCAATAATAATCAGTTTACGGTAAGTTCAAGCAATTCCCTCTTGAAATCCCTAAATTACTTCCGTTTACGTATCTAGTCTCTCACAGGGCCCTATATACGTAATATTGGCGACCTTGCCAGGATCGAATCCGGGCTTGCTTAAAAAGCTTGTAAATCGCGTTATCCGTTGTAAAACGTAAACTGTAAATTATTTTACAAAAAGTAAATCAAGCACACTTGCAGGGAAAGAAGACACACTGACTCACGGTAAGGTATTCCATTCATTAATATGATTATTTATAACCTATGTTAGCTTAAGGTACGTTTAAGTATTTTTATTGTAGAAGTGTGTTAAACAAATGTGAAGGTAGAAATATTCTTATTATTGTAACGGCCAGAGCGCCGAGCGAATTCTGTTCTGTAAATCGCATTGTTGTCGTAGGAGCACTAACACGTGTGCAGATAGATGCCAGAAAGGACCAGATCAAACTAGGAAGTGCTTTGCCAGGGTTTATTGCTGTATGAGAAAGCCTAGCTAGTTAGGAGTGTTTTACTAATAGTTACGGCAAAAGAAGTGTACAATTCTTTTGTCTGTGATATGTTAGGGAATCCATTTTTAACTTAGTTTCATTCCAAGTGTTGGTAACCGCTTACCTCTCAGCTAATTCAGCTTCGCGCTCTCTCGCGCCTGCGCGGTCTCAACCAGTTTTCGTTTTCGCTCACAGCGGCAGCCATGTTTTTATCCCTTTAAACATTACCTAAACAATTTAAGCAAAGTAACGTAAGTCTCAAAGTTTTAACGTAAATAATATCGATCTCGGTACTAGTATCTATCGTCCTGCCAGAGAAATTAACGTAATTCGCCTTGAATAAGAAACTAAACGTTCGTGTTGTAAATCGCCTCGCATTTACAGAGAATCAGCTGATTCGCCATCAATGCTAGCACACCGTGGTGCTAACCCGCTCTTCCTGCCTCACGTGTTCCACCTCGCATCGCTCACTCGCGCGCTGAGCGAAAATTTCATTTCACTTAACGTAACCTCATTTACAATTGTTTGCTAACATCGTTTTAAAATCCTTACCGTCATTTCACTGTCCACGGGGACCTAGTAATCTTACATAAAGTTAACGTAAATCTCAAGTTAGAGTAATCACAAGAATTGTTAACGTAAAACGCGTCGTTGTAAAATTCATATTGAAACGCAAATCATTTCGTAAGCGCGAGCCGCTACATTAACGTAAAAATCGTTCACCACGAGCGCGTTATCATTTTCATAAAACGTTATCCAAAAGCAATTCTTTCATTAAAAACGTTAACGTAAGTAAATCATTTAACGCAAGTTGCGTCATATTAAACGAACATTAGTAGTTCAATTCAAATATAAGGGAGTTCATTAACATATCATTTTTCACCCTCTCCGAGAGAGAGAGAGAGAGAGAGAGAGAACCAGAATCCATTATTCACGAAGCAAGAGTACTACATCTTACCATTAATTATAGCATGCCGAATTAACCTATTTTAGTTCTTGTGTCTTTCATTTTACACAGCGTGATACGTACGCGCATGTGTCCATTGCAGTTTGCAACCATTTATTTGTTTCATTTATCGAGTACTTCAGCGAGTGACTGAGCATTTCTAAATTTCCATTACCTGTCCGTTGGCCCGAGTGGTCTTTTCATTTTCTTTATCACGAAAGACTTGCGTATACCGCAAGCACAATTCGCACAGTGTGCCACGCCAATTCATTACTTCCAGACAGGGAAGTCGTTACCAGTTTAGGACTGGCCACCACCAGTGCACGTCAGGTCTTACCATTTCACAGTGCCACTAATTCTTGACCCTGTCCATCGACTGGCTGCTGAAGTACTCCCACCTTTACTTTTCTCTCCTCCACTATTACCCTCTGCCATGAGCAGTGCCATTTCACTTCGGTATACTTAAGTATACTGCATGTAGTGTCCGGGACACACCAGCACGATACCAGTGCTCCAAGGAACGCCTCCTCATAAGTGCCGCGCACTCGTACAGCCGTACAGGTAGCCATTAAACCTGCGTGTCCGTCCTTACGGAACGCCCAAGTAATTAGTGTGTCCGTGTACAAGGGTCAGTGATCCTTCGGAACACTCCTAAGGGAACGCCTCCCCAAAGTGCCGCAATACCAGCACTACTAGTGCTGCCCAAGGAACGCCTCCTCATAAGTGCCGCAATACCAGCCCTAAGTGCTGACAAACCTGCGTGTCCGTCCTTACGGAACGCCCAAATAATTAGTGTGTCCGTGTACAAGGGTCAGTGATCCTTCGGAACACTCAACAAAGGGAACGCCTCCCGAAGCGCCGCAATACCAGCCCTAAGTGCTGACAAACCTGCGTGTCCGTCCTTACGGAACGCCCAATTCATTAATGTCCGTGTACGAGGATCAGTGATCCTTCGGACCAACCCAAGGAACGCCTCCTCATAAGTGCCGCGCACCTGTACAGACGTACAGGTAGCCCTACACCTGCGTGTCCGTCCTACGGAACGCTCATTCATTATAGAGTATCCACCATTTTGGATCACTGAACCAAGGAACGCCTCCTCATAAGTGCCGTGCACCTGTATTGGACCTACAGGTAGCCCATTCCAGCGTCTCCCAACTTAGGAACGCCCTTAAGTGTGACGTACGCCGTACACTCCATTGATTTTTTCACCTCTTTAGAAGGTGCCAATCCAGAAGTGCCACCACTTACGGGACACTTCCCAGTGACCACAGAGCACCCAGTCTTCTCAGACTTTTCTCTACCACGTCGCAGAACACCTTTCCAAGTGAGTGCCACTTTCCACAGTAGGCACTCCTATTCCATCAGTACCCTTTCCTGGCCATTATTTTCATTTTCTTCCTTTTCCGAGCCTCTACTGTAGCCTAAGGGAAATGTCTTCCCCGCTTCCCGCGACTTCTTTGCCAGAGAGCTAGAGAAGCTCGGAGCCCTCATAACTCTGGGCAGGGTGGCTGGTTACACTGGACCAGCCCTTGACCAGTGGATAAAGACGCAGCAGGCTGCTGCGCGCCAGCAGCAAAGGGAAGAAGGAAGAGAAGCAGAGAGGAAAGCCGCAGAAGCAGACGAGAAAAGAAAGAGAGATGCAGAGAGAAAGCATGAGCTAGCTCTCCTAGATGACGCAATCTCTCTGCTAGTTTCCAAGCCCCAGACCATGAGCTGGACTCCCGGTAAGAGGTGGTTGCGGAGGTTCTGCACCACTTGTTGTGTGCGTGGGCATGCTGTGGATTCCGACCAGTGCCCAAGTCGGTCTCTACCTTGGGAGGAGAGCTTCTTCCAGGGTGAACTTCTCCAAGGCTACCATGTAGCCCTGCCTGATGAACCGTCTCCTACGGCCTATCAGTGGGTACAAGTCATGGCCGACAACCGAAGCCCAGGTCTCCCTTATTTCCAGAAAGGCATTGCCTAGGGGTGCCAAAAAAAATCCAGACGAACGAAGAAATTCAGTTTGAATGGATTGACGGTAACCTCTATTCTGTTCCTTCGGTCCTTCTGAATGTAAAAATGCCCTTTCTGGACCAGGTGACCAAGGAAACCACATTGTGCCGCCTGGCCGTAGTTGACCAATTTCCATGATGTTTATCAGGTAATATTGGGCGAGATCTACTTAAGCCGTATCTCCCCTGGACGCAGCTCCCACTACCAGATGCACCGGATCCCTGCAGCATGCCTCATAATCAACCCTCAATTTTAGATGCAGAGGCTAGTGCCTCCGATGTCCCAGAAAATCCCTTTTATTTGTGAACCTGGCCCTGACCCAGTGTCAGAGCCAGACGCTTCTCCCGCATCATCTCTCAGCCTCTTACCATTTTACCGCCTACCTCCTCCCCTTTGGAAGAGGTAAGCCCACCAGTTAACCCCGGACTTGTTTCCGAGGGTGATTCAACGGAGGTTTCCTTAACCTCCCCACGTCAAAATCACTGCCAGAGAGGACTCTTCACCTGTGCCAGAGCACACTGCCAGCCTTGGTGACTCCGCAGATTCGCACCTGTGGGGCCATCTCGGCCTTATCAATCCAGTGCCACGGAGAGGTTCTGGAACAAGTTCTGCCTGAGACTGTGGCCGCAAGGGATCATGTCAAATCTGCAAATTACGGAGGGTGCGCGAACCACAATATTCCAGCCATCGCAATGGCCGTCACAATCCTCCTTCTCTAGACCCCCGCTAAGGGCCCTATAACCGTCGCACCCCTCCAAAGCCATTATCAGCCAGCCACTGATCAGAGCCTACGACGACTCTGGCGCTCAAATCTCCCTGATACGGGAAGACAGAATTCCCCGAGGGGCTAATGTTGATAGACGTCGATTGATCACCATTGAGTATCAATCACATTAAACTGATCCTTTCCGACCGTCCAATTGAGGGTCATAGACCTCACTTCTCCAAAGTTTGTACCCTTGCAGTTGCAAGCTACATTCCAGGAGGTTACGACCTCCTCCTAGGGCAAGACATGAAGTCTCCCTCGCATTCAAAACAGCCTAGGGTCCTAACAACCCCACGTCCAATCACTCTAAAGCAAGGAGTAATCGAAATTTTACTTCCTCCAGGAAGTACAACCACCACAGTCTCCCTCGTTACAGGAAGGGAGATTGATCATTCACAGTTCCGTTGCAAAACCTGCAACGTAATAGGGCACTCTACTAATTGGCCTAGGTGCCCTAGCCGACTATCAGCAGCGGACACTGTCCATGTTTCCACAAGGCCTAGCCTTCAACCAGAGACAGGAGCCTCTGTCTCCATTTCCAAGGGCACGCTGAGAGGTATTGCACCTCCGGTACCCGCCACAGGTCCAGTCGACCTCAACTCTCTGCCAGTGCCACTTGGCAGCACTGTCCAGTACCAAGCTCCGTCCAGCCTGGACGTAGAGCCACCACCGAACTTGACTTCTGCTGGCCCCGAGCTAGGCCGCGGCGCCTAACCTACCCAAGGATCCTCCTACAGGAGATCCTCCAACAGGCATGGAGCTTACGCAGCCCATGGCCAATCACTAGTTCCGTCTTCTTCACCCTCACCACTGTCGCCCGAGGATGAACCTCCGGCAGACCTCACCTTCATACCGCCTCAGGCTACCACTGCCTCTGCTCCTGCCGGCGTTTCTGGCCTTTCCCCAGAGTCGGTGCCTCCGTTCTACTCCAAGGACTGGTATAGCCAGGTCCCTGGGGGAATAAGAAGAAGAAGAAGAAGGGACGTCATTAACAAACTAACACAAAAGAGCCCACTGCTCTCCTTGACACCTGTGCCCGAGGTACAGTGTCGCATTCATTTGCAGAATGATCCTGGCACCTACCCAGAGAAGGTAGCCAGCCTGATCTCTGCCAGTAGAACTAACCCTCTAACCCCTAGAAAATTGTGATACTAACTCACTGTAAATGTCATAACTACCTCACTGCATTTCCCTCCTGGTAAACTAACCACTCATCATCCCCAAGCATCATTACCTCTTATCATGTATTTTTTACAATTCCGTCGCTGAACTACTGCTGTGCGTACCACACTCTGGAATGATTGCGTCTTCATTTAAATGTATTGAGTAGGTTAGGCTAATGATTTAGTACCAGGGCATTAGGTTAGTAGCAAGTAGAATTTTCAAGTAACCTTATCTAGGGGTAGAGTAGACTGTCGTCACAGACGACCCGTAGTTATTACTTAGGCTAGATTACATCCCTACATTAAGTTAGTACACTTAGCATCTTTGCCTATAAGTTAGGTAGGCCATTGTAGTCAGCCGTATCGCTGCTCAAAAAAAACTTCAAGTTAGAGTAGGAGAACTGGGTTGTCGAGGCGATCAACTTATTTAAGCCAAGACCTTCACGCCCAAAGGAAAGGGAGTGAATGCCTTCTTAACAGGGGGAGCTGCTACGTTTAGAACGAACTCGCCTTCCCAGCAGAGTTTTAGTTTTGTTTAATTATAAAAGTAGCAGCCATGCCGTCTCTTGAAGCTACTGTTGTTGGGAGAGTGGGGATGTCGTAGGAATGATATTTCCGGTCTGACGGAAGCTTAGGGTAAGAGAGGCAGGTCACAAGAGTAGCTAGGCTTCGAGATGGATTTTAGGGACTTCTACAATAAGACCTATTTTCCTTCCCAATTTGCTGGCGTTGTGTTTACCACCTTTCAGGCAATGCTCGAGGCGGTTGTTGGAAGCCCCGTGATTCGAAAGCAAGGAGTATCGCTCTCAGTCGGCCGCGAGACGTGGTCTCGGACAGAGGTCAAATTGCCAGCCTCCCAACATTAGGCCTACCCACGTCGTGCTGGTGGACACGAACCCCAGACCTGAACAGAGGTCGGACCGCATTCTCCTACAAGGATACACAGCATATTGCATAAAGGTACGTCTGAAAGTGTAAACTTCAACCCAGCACCTTTTACTACCATACGACTCTTGCTAAATTCATTTTCAATTCTTATTTTACCCCTTCTACATCAGAAGCCCTTTGTCCTCATCGGGCCACGTGCTCCCCTTTGTGACTTGTTAAAGACCAAAGCTTTCGTGTATACCTCAGTGAACCAGTCGAGTTTACCTTCCCCAATGTTAGAGAATTAATCAGCCTTAATCAAAGCAAGAAGTCATTTTTTCTTTTATGTCGTTTAATCTGGATTCTTTTCCAGATTCCATGAGTCACGTGCCGTCTCTCTGCTCGCAAGTGTGCATTAACCCACGTGAATGAAAATCAGCTTGAATTGATGAGACTATAAGCCCCAACGTGGGGGCCATATCATTTAACTTTTCTCCAGGCCAGCACGGGCCTTTGTGTAAATATAGTTTTAAAGTAACGAGCTGAGTTTTTCTGGCGACCTTCCCTCTAGAGAAAAGAAATCAATAATAATCAGTTTACGGTAAGTTCAAGCAATTCCCTCTTGAAATCCCTAAATTGCTTCCGTTTACGTATCTAGTCTCTCACAGGGCCCTATATACGTAATAATATATATATATATATATATATATATATATATATATATAAAATAATGAAAATTGGCAAAAATACACAATTTCACCTCAAGTGAAGTACCAGAAGAGGAGTTGAATTCAGGGCCGTGATCAACCCATCAAGCTGCTAACGGAAGGACAAATACTGTGCGCTAGGTACTGAAGGGCAACACATTGTCCCGATACAAGTGGAACGATAATAAGTCTTCCTGGCGGCAGCCTCCCTACTTGTCACCTAACGAGCCAAGTTGCTCTCACTCCCGTATATAGCAGCTGGACGAGGATGACACGGCAAGTAAATACAAAAATCCAGTGCCGGGATACAGCGACGACATAGTTCCCGTAAAAATCCTCCGACGGGAACAAGGGGCAGAAACAGCGGTCGCAGATTACAGAGCGTCTGCTAAACCCTCAACAGCAGTGTGAAGGTCACAGATGACAACAACACCTGCGCGAGAAATAGCCGTGATCCAGGGACACACACGCAACAGACGTATATATGCGTCTTCCAGAATCCGTGAGGGAAATACCCAAGTGCGTGGTCCAAAAGGTAAGTATCCAAAGTCGTCCTCCAAATCAAAATAAATGCTGCGACGGGAAACAGTACTGGTGAGAGCTTGTCAAGACCCGAACTGCTGTTGACCGGTCCACCATGTCCACTCATCACCTTCCCAGTGTTTATAAATACTCAAAGCAAAAGAATAAAACAATCGTTAAAACGATAGTTCATTAATACACAAAGGAGGAGGAGGAGGAAGTGGCGCAAAAACACTGAGTAAGCCACTTAACTTCACGGTAACGTAAGAGTAAACATACTCAGCAAAAAGTTAACTTAAATGTAAACAAGGCTGATGTAAACCAACATATGTTAAGAAATAATAATTTTCGTTAACCTAATAATATATATATATATAAATAATATATATATATAATATTATATATAATAATATAAGATAAATATAATATATTATATAATATACTATATATATATAATATTATGTGCTGTGTTGTGTAAACACTTTGGCTCAGAACATTCGAGTAAGACAATGCTTATTCAGTTTTTATCCTGATCAATCGAATTATGGTAGGAGGGGAAAACACTGGTAACTCCGCTACGTAATTCATTCGGTAACATAATATATTTATTATATTATTTATCTAATATATTTATAATAATATAGGGATATATAAATTATATAGATAATATAAATATTATATATATTTATATATTATATATTATTATCTGGCTTGTGTTGTAACACTTTGGGCCTCAAAAGGATTCGAGTTAAGACAATGCTTATTCAGTTTTTATCCTGATCAGATTTTCTATTATGTGTAGGAGGGGAAACACTGTAACTCCGCTCACGTAATTCATTCGGTAACATAATACCAAGGGAGTTAACTAAAAGGATAGTTGTTACTCAAGTTTACGAGCAATGAAGCAGCTATTAAAAAACTTGGTTTCCGGTTAGCGGACTGGGAAAGTTGATGAAAGGCTATTTTATACCGCCCACGTCTCTCTCTCTCTCTCTCTCTCTCTCTCTCTCTCTCTCTCTCTCTCTCTCTCTCTCTCTCTCTGCGCTATTTGTGTCTGTGATGGTAGGACGTACTTTTTATCCATAAACATCGTTAGTTTTTTTTTTTAGCATCACCGACGTTTTATGGATTATTATTAAAATAGATCGAGATCTGACTCTTTCACCAAAACGATGCAGAGAGAGAGAGAGAGAGAGAGAGAGAGAGAGTTATCAGCCACCAAAAGGAAATAATAAATTGCGAAATGGAAAATACTAAGATGCAAGAGCTATTCCTTGCTGTTGAAGGCACAAGAGACGGGAGAAATAGAGGGACATGTTTACTAACATTAAAAGATCACCTACTTGACCCATCAACCAATCAGAAACCTAGTTTTAGGGTAGCTGCTTGTTCTAACTCACAAACTCTAGTCTCCGTAGGGGTTAGTGCCATTAGTGCACTTCATGCTGTGCAATGTAGGCATTACTTAAGGTTCTTTGCAGCGTTCCTTCGGCCCCTGGCTGTTTCATTCATTTTACTGTACCTCCGTTCATATTCTCTTTCTTCCATCTTATTTTCCACCCGCTCTTAACAATTGATTCATAGTACAACTGCGATGTTGTATTCCTATTCACCTCTCGGGCCTTTTTTTTTTTTTTTTTTTTTTTTTTTTTTGTCAAATTTCCATTTCAGCACTGAATGACCACACAGGTGCTTGGCCTTTGACCAAAATTCTTTATTGTATCCTATTTTATTCTATTCAAACTGTAGTTAAAACTATTCTTTCGTTAAGTTTTGTTTTGTGGGCTGTGCCTAGAACGCACGTTCTTGCTACCACAAAGTTAGCTTGAATTCCAGGAGTTACCCTTGGCATATCACGTACTGAAAAATACAAGGACACAGGTATAATGGTTAAACTGTTGAGTATTCTATAGCTAAATCATTTCAGTTTAAGCACTGTATTTAAGCTTTTTTTTATGTAAATATTAACGAATGCAGGAAGAACAGACATTATCTTAAGATAGCCTCGACAATCTTGAAACTGCTCCTTTGCTTAACATACAGGTGTGCCCGTGCACAAGCGCCTCAGTGGCGTAGTCGGTATGGTGTTGGCCAGAGCCGTATATAGAGAGAGTTTGGCCATGCTCGGAACCAGGAGGTGACAGCTGAACGTGCCAAAAGTTTGGTATCTTTTCAGGAAGGCAAAGATCTGAAGCTTGCGCCAAAACTCACTGAAGCTCATATGAATCCATCTCATTTTGAGAAAAAAGAAGTATCAGGTGCTTTAAATTTCTTTAGCAGTTCGCTAAAAGCAGGACGTCATTACAACGCGAAGGATACAGTAAAGACTTACTTACAACAGCTTGGTTCATAGGTCTGATAAATAAGTGGTTCGATTTAATGTCAAGCAGACATCCAATCATGGCACTAGCGCCTCAGTGGCGTGGTCGGTATGGTGTTGGCTTACCCCTAGGTGGATGCGAGTTCGATTCTCGGGCATTCCATTGAGGAGTCAGAGATGTGTATTTCTGGTGATGGAAGTTCACTCTCGACGTGGTTCGGAAGTCACGTAAAGCCGTTCGTCCCGTTGCTGAATAATCAACCACTGGTTCCATGCAACGTAAAAACACCATACAAACAAACAATCATGGCACTAAATAACGTCAATGAATCTTGTTATAAGTAAGATATTACTGCATCTTGGGCAAGTTGTAAGTGTTTCATGAAATACGTATTGTAGTTAATGCACAATGGAAGCCAGTTCAAACTAGAGTGACATTGTCTACCGCTTATTTGGCCAAAGATCACATATTTTTACGGACATCGAGATTCACTAAAGATTGTCTAGAAAACTTGTTTAGCTCCATAAGACTGAAATACCCAGTGCCAACTGCCTTAGAATTTTGACAGTCTCTGAAATTGATATCAGTTGCATCATTTCTGAAATACTCAGGTGCAAGTAATTATAACGTAGATGACCGCGAGTTTCTAGCTGACTATCTTAATAAGCCAAATGTTGAAACAAATGGTGATGATGAAAATGAAACTGAGGAACCTGATTTTAACTAATTCTCAAGTGACAATTTAATTAATCAAGCAGAACCGAGCAGCCTACATTATATTGCTGGTTACTGCATAAAAAAAGGTTAAAAAGTCAAATTACCATAGTACGTTTTATTTTTAAACAATGGAGAGCAACCAGTCAACACAGACAGATCCTTTTCAAAGGCTGGCTCAGTTAAAAGAATATAGAAAAATTGCCTAGTTTATAACACAGATGCCTGCTTCAGTTTATTTCAGAGCAAATGAAAATAGTTTTGGAAACAAGAGCAATTTATTAGGACGACTAGTGCCTTTCGTAAACACTCGGACAAAAAGATATAAACTTTCCTTCTTGCCATGACATTAAGGGTAGACTCCTGAAGTTTTTCTTCACTTTAAGATTTCATATTTATGCTAAAAAACAAGAGAATATTCGTATTCGTAAGGCTTGGTCGTTAAAATCAAAAGGATGGAAGTGAATTAGGGAGTAAGAGTATGATGAGAAAAGCTGTAATGAATATAGGTAAACAGTTAATTTTCAAATCATGTATAATACTTCATAATACTTATGTATTTTAAAGTTAAAACTGTAACAAAGTTATAAACTATCATGAGTATTTTAATAAACATCTTAATGGTTGATAGAAAGCTCAAGTTAACAATGTCAAGGTTAGCCAAACTCTCTCTATATATGGCTCTGGTGTTGGCGTGCCACTTCGATGGCCGCGAGTTCGATTCTCGGGCATTCCATTGAGGGGTCAGAGATGTGTATTTCTGGTGATAGAAGTTCAATCTCGACTTGTTTCGGAAGTCACGTAAAGCCGTTGGTCCCGTTGCTGGATAACCACTGGTTCCATGCAACGTTAAAACACCATTCAAACAAACAAACGTGCGCGGACACACACACACACACACACACACACATATATATATATATATATATATATATATATATATATATATATATGTATATATTATATATATATATAGTATATATATATATATATATATATATATATATATATATATATATATATATATATATATATCTGCCTGCTATTAATTGCACAATGGAATGATGACAGATTTATTAACTCTGATGTGAACCTTACCTGTAGCAGAAATCACATGCCAAGATTAAGGCAAAAAGCCGACTTCAAATTGGGTAATATTAAGATAAACTCAATGAGTTACCTGAATTGATTGTATTTATACTAATATTTATATCAGAAAGATTTTATCAAGTGAGTTAAGGTGGATGTAGGGACCCCATAACAAGTTTACAAATGCAAATAAAGATCTTTTGGTAGTTGAATGAAGTTCTAAATCTTCAGACACATGGATCAATGAAATATGGGGGAAAGGGGCTCCCACCAGAGCACACACAGTGAAAAGCCAAATTCCGCAACCACTCTACCACAGCCTGCAACATTAAACATGGGAGTGTACAGATTACAGTCGACATGTGGCCGGATCGAGGGTGAGTGTACAGAGGGTACCTGGGCCTCGATCTCACAAATAAAATGAAACACGACGCGTATTGCTAATTTACATTTCTTGCTGAAGGCCCAAAACAATGCGTGGGTATTAAATTGACACGGGCTTCGCTTCAGAAGTGGAAAAGGAATTAAGTCGAAGATATAAGCATCTGACTGCTAATAACCTGGGATAGAACGTTGCCTTTCTGTAAGAGATTCTAGGTGTCTTCCTTAGGGAGGCGCCAATGGGGGGGGGGGGGGGGGGGGGGGGGGGGGGGGGGGGGGGAAGGGGGGGTGGGGGGGGGGGGGGGGGGGGGGGGGGGGGGGGGGGGGGGGGGATGGGGGGGGGGGGGGGGGGGGGATACTCTAGGGGAACGACTCAGTTAACGTGGGGAAATCAACAGCTACCTTCTCCAAGATGGGACATGGCTCAGAGGGAGCAAGGAGTCAAGATGAGCTCTTAAAGGAATCTAAGCAAGTCTGTGATGCGTCAAACCTATTTAACACCTTGATGAAAGTTCCCCTACGTCTGGGGGAGGCGCTGCTTCCTTCTTTCTTCACCTTTCCAACACGTGGCCAGGTGAGCGTGCTGCAAGTTCAATATAGCGGCCATCTAATCCTTTCACAGATAGACTTTCTCCTCCGCAGCATATGCTAACCAGATAAACGTACAATTGGGCGAGCAGAGGGTGTCATAGAATTAATTCCTAGAAGGAAGTGGGAAACGATAGGGAGAGTCTCGAGTCGACTGTATTTTATTATGAATGGAAAGTTATGAAATAAAATTGTAAGCTGAGATGGCATGGAAGGGGGACCCTTCTCACACCTCCCCAACCTAGGAGTCATTTACACCCTAAACTGATGGAAATGACGAGCGCAGCCATTGAATTATCTGCTATTAACTGCACAATGAAATGATGACTGACTGATTAACTCTGACATAAGTCCTACCTGTACCAGAAATCATATTCCAAGATTAGAAATGAATTTGGCTTCAAATTGGGTAATATTAAAGTAAACTCTGGGAGTTAGCTTAATTAAATGTATTCACACTAATATTCATATTAGAAAGATTATTTTAAGTGAGTAAAGGGGGATGTAAGGACTCCATAAAAAGATTACAAATGCAAATAAAGATTTTGTATTAGTTGAATAAAGGTCCAAATCTGCAGATGCGTGGAGCAACAAAATATGGGAGGAAAGGGGTTCCTACTGGAGTGCATACGTAGTGAAAAGCCAAATTCCACAACCACTCTACCACAGCCTGCAACGTAAACAATGGGAGTGAACAGATTGCAACTGACACCTGGCCAGATCAATGGTGGATGTTTGGAGGGTACTTGGGCCATGATCCCACAAATAGCTGGAAACACAACACTAATTACTGATTTACACTTCTAACTGAAGGGCCAAAACAATGCATGGGCATTAAATTAACACAGGCTTTGCTTTATAAATGGAAAAGGAAATAAGTTGAAGATATGAGCTGTCTGAATTGCACATTACCTTTCTGTAGGAGATTTTAGATGTCTTACCTAGGGAGACACAGAAGGGCAGAGGGACTCCTAACTGGCACAACTCAGTTAACGTGGGGAAATCAACAGACATCTTCTCCATGATGGGACAAGGCTCAGATGGAGCAGGGAGACAAGAGAAGCTCTAGAAGGGATCTAAGCACGTCTGTGTCACGTCAAACCTATTTAACATATAAGAGAAAGTTCCCTTACATCTGGGGGAAGAGGCGCATCTGGGGTAGGCAGCGCTTCCAGCTTTCTTCACTTTTCCAACACATGGCAGGTGAGCTCACAGCAAGTTCAATATGGCGGCCATCTAATCCTCGCCCAGACAGACTTTCTCCTCTGCAGCATCTGCAAACCAGATAAATGAGCAGTCAGCCGAACAGAGGGTGTTACAGGGTTAATTCCTGGAAGGAAGTAGGGAAAGAGAGGGAGAGGCACTAGTTGCCTGTATTTTGTTATGAATTGAAAGATACAGAATGAAACTGTAAGATGAAATGGCATGGAAGGAGGACCCTTCTCACAATATATATATCTATATACTATATATATATATATAATATATATATATTATATATATATATATATATTATTACTATATATATATATTATATGCATTACCTCTAAGGTGATAGTACCAAACATGGTGGAAGCTCCTTGGAACACCATTTTCAGTGCTAGCCCCTTTGGGATCAAATTATTGTGTTATATACACCCCTTTCTCTATTTCTCCATTGTGTGGTCGATGAATAATATTAATAAAAGATATCTTCTTTTAGCTGTCTACTTTACATTTACCATACGGTGGTTTACAATTTGTACTTTGTAGATATTTTTTCCTTGCAGATAGCAAGCCAAAGTATAACCGGAAAACTATATATATAGCTATATAGTATATACAGTATATATTATATCATATATATATATATATATATATATATATATGTGTGTGTATATTATCTATATATATATATACTATATATATATATATATAATATATAGTTATATATATATATAATAGTTATTATAGTATAAAGCATCCTTCTGACATTTGTCTTTTAACTTTTCCTTCATAAAACCATGTAGAATTTTCTTAGGAATATGCACAGATTGTTTTCAATATGCAGCGACTGTTGAAAGTCGAGTACAGAGACGAAGAACGAGATGTTTTTGGATTTCTGTAGTCCCCCCCCCCCCCCCTCGGCTTTAACGATGTCCCATGGTGTGAAAATATGAAGGCAACTTAGCCACCTACATAGTAAATGTCCTTTTAACGACCTACCATCATCCATCATGTCCTTGTCGTCCAATGTATCCCTTAATCATGTTTTCTGAGTCAAAACTGTCGCATTTCTAGATACTGTTAAGCCAGCTGCATTTACACCAAAAATTGGCCTTGTCCATGAAGTGAGAACCCTTTGGGAACCTCGCCCCCTAGTTTTCCTTTTGTTCAAATTCTCCAGTCAATTTCTCAAAAGTTGTTAAGAAGGATCACACCTTCAAATCTTGTTATTTTCCCACGCACATATGTGGCCTCTTGACCTCCACCTTTGGAACTCTTAACTCTCAGATCTACTTAGCACCTCTTTGTAGAGTCTCTTTTACCTCTTTTCTGGCCGGTTTTTGATAACCTTTTGTACCTGATCGGGTTAGCAGCACGTCCAAAGGTGAGAGCAATAGCTGCTCTGTTTTGGGAGGAGCTGTCAAAGCACGACCCCCATCGATGTCAAACAGGATATATATACTAGCTTTAATGTCTCCTACATTGCACACACTGCCTTAGCCATTCGACCCGGCATTACGCCCTAGCAGTTGACTTGGCAAAGAACTTCAGCCCTTGCTCCTGGCTGCTACTTTTTGACACCTATACTGCTGGAACTGGACTCTGCTTGAGTTCCTACTCTGACGTTTCCTGATGCTGTCACTCTGAAGGTGGTCCGTGTTACCAACCGCCTTGTTACCTGAGCGCTAACCCTTACGTGAACCCAGGAGCACTTTCTTCTTTCCTTCCTGGTGGGGACCTGTATGTGATGACGCCCTTTCACTGACGTTCTGGCTGTAATCTAACCAAGTCTTGTCCAAGGACTAAGGTAAAGTGATTGGAAGTTCATTGTCGGCCTCACCACTTTTGTCGGCCACACCACTTTTCCTTGCACTAATATTTTCAAACTATTCTCCTGTTACCATTCCATTCCTGTTATCCTCTCTCCTTCAGACTCTAGTGATACTGACTGTGGATGTGATATCGTTTGTCTCGTAATTGCATTTAAGACAGGCGTTACCTTGATAAATGTGCATACAGTGATTTAGTGATTTTGATATTGCTTCAGTGTTAAGATTTTGTGGTATTTTGTATTCAAGTAGATATTATTCATTATGCATAATGTTTTCCCTCACTGTTATCTCGTTTGTTTCGACATCCCCTGCCTTGCAGATCTGTGTAGAAGTTCCTGTTGTGTGTAGTCATCTGTAGTTCAACAGTGCCAAACCAACACATTTACTCCCAGTGCCATTTTGGGCCAAGATTCCTGAAATTATCAGTGAGAGTATTCGTTGCCTACGATGCTCCACCCAGTATTATATAATCCATTTTTACTATTTGGGATTAGTATTGGCTTGCAAACAGTGGGACTTATTTGAAATTGTAAATAATTACAGGAAAGTGATATAGTGCCACGAGGCTCTGTTGATAGCCTCTGTAAATATTTATTCTTCTGATCTCCTTAGTAAATTATGTGGTAAGTGGACATATCAAGTTTACGTTCAATCCTTTTGAGGTTATTCTGGTTTTGATTTATTAAGGAAGTTTACTCCTTTTTCTGTTTACATGTAGTAGGCCACCCCTAGTCAGTTGCCTTATCCAAAAAATATAAAGTAGTCCATTCCTCCAGTTTTCATATTAAATTCTCTTATACGGGCCTGCCTTGTAACAATGTATGTCATACACATGCTATTATAGTGTAAATAGTTTTGACTATGTGATTGACAGTACTAAAGCTATTACTAACGCAACAGTTAAGAAACATTCAGTTCTATGCAGCTTCAAAGAAACATATATAGCAATATTTCCACTATAATTTTTGCTAGACGATTACTTTTGAACTTTTAGCTTAAAGAGTTGGATAGGAGCATTGAAAATATTCGTAGACCTACCATTTGATATTTGAAATAAGCATTAACGCTGAGCTGTAATAAATCTTTCAGTTTTACTTTTCTGTAAAAGAAAACTATTGAGTTGGCTATTTGTCTGTCCGTCCTCACGTCTTGTCCTCCCTCAGATCTTGAAACCTACTGAGGCTAGAGGGCTCCAAATTGGTATTTTGATCATCCACCCTCCTATCACCAAACATAGTAACTTGCAGCCTCAGTAGTTTTTTATTATGTTGAGTTTCATGGGCCGTGGCTAAGAGTTTCATCCAGCATTACACGCCGTACAGAAAACTCGATTGCGGTGAAGAAACTTCGGCGCATTTTTTACTTGTTGATTCTGACACATATGCAGGCTTCTTGACTAGTATGAAAATAGAATGAAAAATACCCTGTTGCAACGAATCTCGTAGTTTGTGCAGGGGTGGAAATGGTATTCTAGTCATGATAATTCGTCCATCACCCAAACCACAGCTAGACTTTAAAAGTAATCATTTGAGGATGTCCCTCTCCCCGTTACGTGTCATCCTGGCTTATGTATAGGGTTAATAATAATAATAATAATAATAATAATAATAATAATAATAATAATAATAATAATAATCCACAACACCAGAGCAGCAGTCGTATTTCCAAAATGTGTCCCTAAACCCACATACGACGAGGGAGCAATAACCTCTGTTACTCTTCATTTTTTCTCTCTCCATCTGCTTTCCACTGTATGTCTATTTTTCAAAATGACTTCTTACTGATATCCACATCGGCCTCAGCTGGGCGTCGTACTCCATTTTACTCCGCTGAGGTGACGCTCTTAGAAGGGATTCATAATCTCATTTTTCACATTCTGATTTCTGGTGTTCCATCTGCTTGTTAATGGTTGCTTACCGTCTGATTCCAGAGCGCATTGAACGAATAAGTCGACCAGACCATCTTCCTGAGTCCTCCACCCACCCACCGCCCACCCACATCTCCTGGTCGTGAAGTGCTTTGCCGCCCCCCCCCCCCCTTCCCCCCTTTCTTTCGCTTTCCCTGAATCCTGGCGGCGGACATGCAGCAGAGTTCGGCGGCGGCAGTGATGAGGGGAGACTGGAAATCATCTGTGTTTTGGAGGGAAGACGACAACCGCGTCCCTCTCCTATAGAGTCGTGATTGATATGACGTTGCCCTGTTTCGTGGATCTTACTGACAACTGATGGATGAATGGTTTTTGATTCCTTATCCTTTAATTGAACCTAAAGGGAGTTGGTTGTTGCAAATGAAAGTTTACTGAACCTTGCTGTTGATTAAGGGAAGCAAAGGACGAGAGTTCGGCTTGTTTTTATGCCATCTTGCGAATTGATCTAGCAAATCCATTGCATAAAAATAATTTCACTCTTTCCCCGACGGACTTTTCACAAATCATGTTTTTGGCGGTTTGGGATATTCAGTCCTATTTCTTAATATGTGTTTGCGTTTTATTTATGTATTTAGAGAAATCGTATCATGCGGGCTTGGCAGTGAAAGTACTACTGTGCTCTTGTTCTGATTTGAATTTTCGCAAACTTATTATCTGTGCCGACGACGCTGGAAGATCTTTTGGTCGTCTTTCTTTGGATTTTTGTTTTTCTATCCATATCTATTCGTTGGTTTGTTGGTATAAGATATATCTAAAAAAAAAAGATTGATGAATGATAGGAAATTTTTCGGCTGGCTGGGAGCCAGACGAAGCTGGAATTATACTTTTTTCTTCTTTCTGTTTTGTTTTAGATGATTTGGAATTTGAATGTAAGTTTATTAATTTATTATTATTTCATCCCTTCCAGCCTTACGAAATATAGAGGCGGGGTCGAAAATTTAGATTCGGTAGACAAGTTAACTCTGTCTACGAAGTCTGACAAAGGTTCTGTAAACCCGCAACACGTTACCTTTCAACCGGACTTGATACTTATCCGGATCGGGTATGTAACAAGACTGCTGATGAAGGTAAACGCTGTTAGAGGTGTCACATCCCATTACTCTCTGGTTTCTTCTTCGGTGCCCTTTTGAATCATTGCACGCGTGAAACATATAGATCCTCATTGAATATATATATATTATATATATATATATATATATATATATATATATATATATATATATATATATATACGTATATATATATATATATACACATATACATATATATGTATAGTATATATATATATATCATATATATATATATATATATATGTATGTATGTGTGTGTCTGTTGAGTAGGTAGATAGATAGATAGATAGATTTGACAGGGATGGAGTTGTGAGCAATTATGAAGTTACCACAGTAATTGAGAAGAGAAAGTCGATTTTAGAAGTGTGCTTGAAAACGAATTGTTTGTTAGAAATATTGAGTGTTCAAGTCGAATGTTGACAGGTGTGCCGAATAGATGAAAGAGCGAGTTGATGGATGTAATGGTGCGAAGAGGAGCGGTTGGATAGATATCTGGCCATTATTTGGTCGAATTGAAAGGTGGGGGAGACAGGAGTTCAGGTCGAGAATGATCGATATGGTCTTGGCCTGCCACCTCGGTGGCCGCGAGTTCGATTCTCAGGCATTCCATTGAGGAGTGAGATATGTGTATTTCTGGTGATACAAGTTCACTCTCGACGTGGTTCGGAAGTCACGTAAAGCCGTTGGTCCCGTCGCTGAATAGCCACTGGGTCCATGCAACGTAAAAACACCATACAAACAAACAATTTTGAGGTTGCCTCTTGTTATGTCTGTCAGCTTCCTGTTTATCCTTCTTTCGTTGATTTCCTTAATCCGGTCTGGAGGATTTTGTCGATGCTGTCCAATCTGGCGCACCTGAATGTTCGTATTTGGTTTTCCCTGTTTTATGTTGTAGGGCATCACATATGGAGGGGTATTCGGGGTCGGATTCGTGTTTGATCATTTCTTGCCTTCTGACAAGATATCTGGCCATGCGCAGTTCACGACGGTCGTTGTAGAGATTTGCTATGGCTCCTTCTTGAAGAATGATGAATTCTGCAAAAGCCTGAAAAGATTAGTAAAAAATAGATTGCTACCAATCATGTGTGCGTGTGTGTGGAGAGAGAGAGAGAGAGAGAGAGAGAGAGAGAGAGAGAGAGAGAGAGAGAGAGAGAGAGAGAGAGAGAGAAATGCATATGTGCGTTGTTTCTCTGTAGGTTGCCGGTTAGCTGGTTTGGTTGTGTTTGTTATCAGAAGTACTTAGAAAGTTCTGTGGTGATTTTTACGAGACTCTTATCTGAAGGTGCTTCCTAACTAACAACAAATGATTAAACTTTTGGGGAGATAGGAGTGCAACTTGAACGAAGAAGGGACTCCATAAGAATGGGTGACGCTATTTGTCCACAGGTTGGTATTGCTTACATTTGTTCTTCTCAATCCTTCGGTGTATACAGCTCTGAACCATCTGGTAATCAACTTGCTGATCGACTTGTCTGAGTCTATTTCTCTGCCTGTCTGCTGTCAAATGTCCTCCTGTCCACTTAGGTTATAGTTCCCTTAGGGGGTCAGTGCCGTCGGTGCACCTCGTGAGGTGCACTGTAGGCATGACTTACGGTTCTTTGCAGCGTGCCATCAGTCCTTAGCTGCAATTCCTTTCGTTTCTTTTTCTGGACCTCCCTTCATATTCTTTTTCTCCCAGATTACTGTCCACCCCCTCCTAACAATTGATTCATAGTGCAACTGCTTTGAGGGTTTACTCCTGTTACACCTTTCAAAGCTTTTACTGTCAATTTCCGTTTCAGCACTGAATGACCTCATAGGTCCCAGTGCTTGGCCTTTGGCCTAAATTCTATATTCACTAAGGTGTTAATTTTTTTCCCAAATATAATTTTCATAGCTTTGAACCTACGCCCTTCAGTCTTCATATATAGTGGCGATGGGCATTCTACACTTTATGTGGTAGAGTAATGGGTCAGGAAGATACTCAGAGGTCAAAGTTCAAATAGGAATTAACTACCGCTGACCGTATTGCTTAATGAACTTGTTGATAAGGAAGTAGCGTTCATTTTCAGTTTAGTTTTCTGTGAAAGAAAGCTAATGAGATGACTTTGTGTTTGTCCGCACTTTTTCTGTCCACCCTCAGATCTTGAAAACTACTGAGGCTATATGACTGCAAATTGGTATGTTGATCATCAGCCCTCCAGTCATCATTGAACATACCAAATTCCAGTCGTCTAGCCTGAGTAGTTTTTATTTTCTTCAAGGTTAAAGTTAGTCATGATCGTGCGTCTACCATCGCTATAGGTGCGAACAACATAGGCCCCTACCGGGCAGTGGCTGAAAGTTTCATGGACGGCGGCTGAGAATTTCATGGGTCGTGGCTGAGAGTTTTATACAGCATTATGCGCTGTGCAGAAAACTCCATTGCGCCGAAGAAACTGCGGCGCATATTTTACTTGTTTAATTATTAATTCCTAATGCCAGACAGTCTGAACATCTGCGTGAAACACTTTTTGTCCAGTTGAAGTGAATTGTACTCGAACGAGTTTGTTACTTTCGTCTCTTCGGGTTTCTGTCGTTAATTCGAACTAGTCACTAAAATGTGATGAATTGACACTATGTGTAAGATGAAAATACTGTCACGATTTGATTATATTTATAGTTTTATTTTAAGAAAACCCCATAATCTTGAAAATACCAGACTAAGTTCGAAATCTTTAGAGAAAAGAGAAGCAACTTGCGGATGTCACTTTGGTAAATTATTGAATGTCTTCCTTTTCTGTGTCTATAGAAGCCACGAATGTTTAGGAACACAAGAAGCTGGATCGTTCATGTGTTTTACTGTCAATGAGAAAGGGGGTTATATTGCCCATAAGAGTCATAATAATCATGAAGCCTGCCCACAATGGAAGAGGGCGATGCCGGAAATGACCTTAGATAAATAACGGAGAGCCAAGGTTTCCGCTCCGCTGATCATCCGAAGCACCTTTATGAAGTGGTATTTATAGGGTTCCAAAGAAGTGGAAGAGGCTTAAGAGGGTGATATCTAGAAATAGCATAACAGAAGAAAACTTTTCGTAGCCGATTTATGGTTAGAACATTTTCAGCTCCTGAACCATTGAATAGGTATCTCATGTTGTAAGTTGTTGGTAAAGGATAGTGTGTAAGATCTAGAAGTTGTCGTGAATAATATTCCCATAAGCTGAAGATCACATTTTTTTTTAGGAAATTCAAAGAACAGGTAGTAAACGAGTGGCGGAATTTCACAGAGGCCCTTTGCGTCACAAAGCATCACGGAGGCTATGGTAATGGTGAATATAATGGGGTGGGGCACATATTTAAGTTAGGCAAGTCTTGGAAACTGACGTTGCTATAACTGCAGAAGTAATGTTTTGGTTCCGGATGTAAACCCGGGAATTTGTAATGTTATTTTTTCTTTTTTATTTTCTTCAGATCCCAAACACCCAGAGCACCTATAAGTAAGAGGTTTTTCCTCACATGGTTCCTTCTCGCCTGGCGCCAGTTACGGCCGGGCACCAGCTCTAACCAAAACTCCTAGGAACTCCCTCCAGTTCCCAAACGTTTAGTAGTTAGATATCACCTCGCCTACAGTCTGGTACCAGCCCAGTCTCTGTGCGCCCGGAAGCGCTCACTAACTTTGGAGAAGAATAGGGAGCTTCTTGTACAGTTTTAGGGTTTCGGTACTACCTGGAAGGAAACGGCAGTTTGTGGCCATCCTTTTCTATATTGTGATGGCAAGAGCTCCTGTCGTCGTCTGACTAAAACTTCTGGCTCCAACCACAGCCTGGCGCCCAGCTCGTTCTCTGAGCACCCAGCAGTGCTCACCAGATCTAAGGATGAATAGAGATCTCTCTGTAACCTAAGGTGTTAAGGTTAGATTTTGTCTCGTCTCCTATTTAGAACATCTGGTTCTTTATACTAATGGACTTTATTTTCTGAGATACTGTCGGATTCAGAGGAGCATTTTCCTTTTTTATAACTGAAAGCTAAAGACTTCAGAAAAGCTTTTTCCATTTTTAACTTTCAGGTTGTCCTCTACGTCCATTTTACAACCGTCCCATAAGAAACTGTGTTAATTTTTGGCTGTACCTCTTGATTATCAGTAACTGGCATGAGACAGCGGAAGGAAGCTTAAGATGTTCTCCTATCTCCTCGCCTTGTTACAAGGTGTCGAGTTTTAGGGATTGATTGATTGATTGATTTGTTAGTTCTTACTGGCGTTGCAACGACGAGGAGTTTTAGGGAGCCAAGGGGAACCAGTGTACCTGAGCACCCAAGGGGATTGGTTGTGGTTTTATTTCAGTGCAGGTGATAGTGTTACCTGGTTGTTTTCTTTGCAGTGTTGCTCCCAGGGCAAGGGCAACTTTTAAAGTTTTGCTAACCATCGGATAACTCCTTGAGCCACATAACTTCCACTGATGCTGTGTTTGCAATCGGAATACTCCTTTGCTACAATGCTCCCACGGCGCTCCTGGCTTGACAGCCACGCTGCTACGGGTTAAGTTGAACAACAACCAGAGGTAGTTCTCTACTGCAGGCTCTCTTAATTAACAAAGAACTGCAAGCATTGTACTCAATGCTAGAGACTTTTCATATTTCAAATTCATTACTTGACTTAATGTTATGGAGTAGAATATGCCTATGCCACCTCCTGTCAATGTGAAATCAGCTAAGTCAGTTATTTTTACCGTAGGCGCTACCGGCTCCTAGTGGTCGTTGTTGACTATTAAGGGGCCGGGAATACTCAGGGGGCGCTCTGGTCTGAGGGCATAACGATATTTACCCCACAGCAAATTTACAGCATTAAGCTGCAAAGCATCTTAGTGACAGATTGCAAAGTACCCTGCAAGTTGTTATCAAAGCAGTGGATAAGATCAAAGTCCATTCATTGTATGACTGCATATTTCGTCATGTTTGTCATGAAAATAAACGGCTCTTGCCACATATTAAGTTCGAGGGCTTTCGAAGTGTAACTATTTACGACGTTTTTGTGACTTCTTTGATTTTATTCTTGATTTCTTTAAGTTTGAATTATTGGATGAAATAGTGAGTAAAGATTTGGAAAGCAGGAGACCAGATGTTGGTTATTTGGTTGACATTTTCAACAAATTAAATGATGTCGGCATTAAATTACAGAAAATGTGTCTTATTAAAGCAAAAGAAATGATAATGGTATTGACTAGCAAGTTACCTTTCTAGAAAAAAGGTTTACTAAGACTACACTTCCATGAGTTTCCTAACTTACAAGCACTTCAGCAAAACCAAACTGATGAGTTATGATTGCCAGACGCTGATTTTGACTGCTATTCTTCTCATCTGAAGGAAGATTAAGATTTGATGATCAGATTTAAAGATCTCAAAAAATTGAAAATACCAGAGTCGGTTGCAAATCCATTTCAGGTTGATGTAGACAATGCTGATCCAAATGTACGTAGTTGAGGAACTGATAGACCTGCAAAATGACTGAAGGTAAAGTGTTGTTTCAGCAAATTAGTTATGAATCATTCATGCCAAAGGAACAAGGTAAATATCCCCATCTTTGGAAAGAAATGAAATTATCGATGTTAGCATTCCCTTCTTCATACCTGGTACAGAGATGATTCAGGCTATTCTTACAACTCTTAACTAAGCAGCAGAATAGATTATAAATCAGTTAAAGGAGTGATCTGAGGCTATGCTTATCAAATATTGAACCTGATATAATTGAACTAGGAAAATTTCATTAAGCTCAAGATAGTCATAGTCATTAATTATATTTCTCCTATTGTTTTTTTCTTTGGTACGTGTGTTTTCTTTTTATTCCTTTTTTGGGGGGGGGGGGGGAAGGGTGGAGGGTTGGGAACCTGTACTTCTTTTAGTTGACAACTGAGTTAACCACTGATATATGTGAATTACCCTTTTCTTGAAGTACTAGCAAAATTAATGCTGCGACATTAATCATCTTTATAAGAGTACTTGCATTATGGTGGGCGCCAGCCTCAGGAAATATCTGGTAAGGGGCGCTGGAAAAAGAAAAAGGTTAAGAGCCACTCAGCTAAGTAATTACTGGGTAAGTTACTTGTATAAATAAGACATTTTTACGACAAAATAAAATCTTTTATATACTTACCCAGTAATACGGAGGGAGACCTCCCTCCTCCCGCTAATGGACATACGGCGTAAACAGAATGAAGTTGTCTCCTAGAAGTTCTTAGTATTCTTGGTGTGAAGGTGCTCGTTCTTTGAAAGGATATGTTTATTACGTCAAATTCTATGTGATGGCAACAGCTGAGTTTCACCTGTCCCTGAATCAGTCTAGAAATTCAACTGAGAGAGCATTACATAAAATTTAAAACTGAAATATCCAATCTAATAATAAAGTATATAAAGACACTTATAATGTTGCAGACTGAACAAGGTGAAGCCAACATATTATGTGACGGAGAATTATCCTCTGATGACTGCTAAGTTATTCATTTCTATATATTTTAAACGTAATAGTTGTAATAAAAGCCTCGTTCCCTCAGTGGAAATGTATGGATGTGACTTTCTGGCACTCCTAATTTGGTCTTGTGTGACGGTACGAGATCATTATTTACAAAAAATCTCCGGCCTGAAGGCCAATATTACTGAAGGGAGGAATTTACATACAACTCTGGAACTTAGTTTAAGTGAACTATATTTACAATTCAATTACACCTTAAGCGTGCAAGGGGCTCGAGTAGGTCCCGAAATAAATGAAGGTGGTTGTTTGCAGGTCCACCGGAACACGTGCTAGGAAACGACCCAGTCACAGAGATATGATTTGCGCAGGGAGGGGTTGTTTAAATAAGAGTGTCGTACCCAAGGTATCCCAAATTTCCTCTCACACCCAGGCCCAATATTTGTCTGCAAAGAGATTGCATTCTAGCATCAGTACTAAGGCGATGGACATGTGGGAAACGTTACACATTACTTTCTCTTAGTATTTCGTATCAAAGCTCACTCACAGGGGTCATAGAATGACTGGGAGCTTACACAGAAAGTAACACTACATTGCTTGATTAACTAGGGGACGTTTAAGCATCACTACTAGCATCAAAATGGGGGAGTGAGAAGCTGAGCCAAGAAGAGGGGATAGTCGCCTTGGAAAGAATGGGATGAATTACAGACTGAGGCAAAAACTATTTCTGGCTGCACCTGAAATTAATCTCTACAGTACCTGGAAATCCGTGGTCTTGTTTTCTTCTCATTTGCTGATCGATCTGTGCACTATGGATGGTAAAGGAACACGTCGTGTGGGATCCCCAGAGGAAGCAGGGGAGCAAAAGGGGGAAGCGTTGTTCTGCAGGTGAGAGGCGTCTGGGATTTCTGAGACCTCTCTGGAACTTCTGAGAGACTTCTGAGAGGGAACGGCAGCCGCCTTCTCCCTTTAAAATCTCTGGCATCGAGATGCTCCTCCCAATGCAGGGTACGTGTTGAGATTAATTCCAGGCAGTCAATAGGAATGGAGGAGAAGGTTTAGAGAGAACGAAGGCCTTCAGTTCAGAGGGGGAACTCGAGAATATACTTCATTTAGAAAAGAGTATTATTTTACTTGGTTCTGGCTATAAATCCTGAATAAAATCAAAGACCTAATTTAAGGCCCCCATACACTACCGAGCATCGAATCGCGCTTCGAGTCACCTCAAGCTTGGCTCGAACTCGAAGGAGGCCACACACTAAAGAGCCTTGTTTCAGTTAAGCGCTTTTTCGCACAGTGAAGATGTCATCCTCAGACTAGACACAGACGATTTTTTAAGCATTGCTGTTGCTCTCGAAGAGAAAAAACGTAAACATGATTCACGATCAGCATTAGGGTCACATTCTTTCAGTTTTTCTACTAATTTGTCTTGAGCATTGTTTTGCGTGTTTGTTATAGTAATCTGCCGATTTAATTTTCCACAAACACGGGAAAGACTGGTATAGGTCTATAAAGTCACTTAACACTTCTCTTGAATTGGCACTATCCATCTTCAATTTCACTCAACATACAAAAAATAATGAAGCCTTCCTCGTGTACCCAACAAATTATCACCTGGCTCGAAGCTCCGCCCACAAAATATCAGGAATGTCTTGATAGCGTCGAGCCAGCTGCGAGTGGCTCGTTGCACGATGCGCAAGCCCCCATACACTATGAAAACTCGACGCGTTGCACGAAGCGCGATTCGATGCTCGATAGTGTATGGGGGCCTTAAATTAGAATTAAATTTAGAAAAAAACACGAAGTAACTATTATAGTTAATCACACTTTCAGGACAAACCGGGACTCCAGAAGGAACGCAAGCTTTCCCGGGCTCCATCCAGCGTTGTGGAGGGTCATGGAACTGTGGCAATGGATCAGTCTGAGATTAGAGAACATGGTTTTATTGTCAACCACACTGGTGCAACTAATGTGTCTGAACTGGCACAGATTGCGTGATAGATAACCCCCATCAATAATTATAGCATCATTAAGAAATGAGGTATTGAACGCTCTCAAATGGACAAGATCAACTTATTTATGATTATTGCTATATCTTAATCTTGTGATCTCCCTTAGGAAAGATATTAGTCGAGAGAGACATTAAGAAACTTGGGAGATAGAGAGAGAGAGAGTCTTTGCCAAAGTTTCCTCCAGGTAAGCTCTCCAAGACAATAATAAACTTCACGCAGTGTTCACTGGGAATACAGGAACCATAAAAATAAGTACTTGCCTAATGTCTTGGTCGTCTCAGTTTATAAAAGTTATTTAGCACTTTCATTTCTTTCCGGAATCTCTTATAGCCCAACAGGGAAATTGTTTTCTGGTACTAGACATTTTTCAGCTGTCCCAGTAAATATTGAAAGAGATTTAAAGCCCGCTGCAGGCTGAGTATGAGGGTAATGCGCGGGGAGGGAGGGAGGGAGGGAAGGATGGTGGGTGGGTGTGTGGGTGGATGGGAGGGAGGGAGGATTGGGGAGATTCGTTGCATGAGAGCAAGAGAAGTAGGGTTGACGACAGAAAATTAATTATAGTCTAATAGGGAAAAGAGACGACCTTTTATTCCTTATATATGAATTGTCAGCGATGATTTTTTTTTTTTTTACTTTTTACTTGAAAGTTAAAGTTCTTTATTTTAAAAAGTAAAACTTAAAAACTTAGAATACTTATTTTGTATGTAATAATATTGATTAAAGTTTCAGTCTATCTTTATATATTTATAATAATTTTTTAGTTGATGATCATCCTAAAAATTATTTGAAATCATAGAATAAAGGTCTTTTTGGGATTCTTCCAAACTCGTAATCGCACGAAGTCTCGCTACACCTTCAGTTGCACAGTGACAATCTATCATGTTGATTCGACAGCCACTCTGTGTGATAAGTAATGAAATCACCGACGAGCACAACAGAGGCCTTGGGCCATTTTCTTAGGGAATTAAGGCGAAAGAATTCATCATTGCACATTAAATCTAGTTGGCCTTTCACTTGATTGTTGTTTATGTAGTATGTATTGTTTGAAATGTGATTTGTTTGTAACATTCGTGTCTCCTTTTCTCTTTTGCTTACGTACAGGAATTCCATTCTGTGAAGGATCGCTTTACAAGTCCGTGGCGTGGCCTTGCGTCTTGTTCATATTTTAAATCAAGTAATATGCGAAAAACATTGCAAAGAGATTTGCAGTGATATACAGATGAGAGATACATATAAGAAATCAATCTTTCTCTCTTTCTCTTTCTCTGAATTCACATAGAATGTCATATCAAATAAATATATAGATTTTTAATGATTGAATCTATGAAGATTTTTAAAATAAACCAGAATAATTAAAAGGGCGCATATCTCTGTCACACACTTCTGTCATTTCTCTTTTGTCAGCAGAGAGGATTGTGGTAATGTTTATGGCAAAAGTTTTATAGACAATGGGCTTTATTATGGCAGGTGTTTGGTATATAACTTTGCCATTATGCCGGAATGATGGCTTTTTGGTAACTTTGTCATTATGCCGGAATGATGGCTTTTTGGTAACTTTGTCATTATGTCGGAATGATGGCTCTTTGGTAACTTTCTCATTATGCCGGAATGATGGCTTTTTGGTAACTTTGCCGTTATGCTGGAATGATGGCTTTTTGGTAGCTTTGCCATTATGCCAGAATGATGGCTTTTTGGTAATTTATTGCATTAGCCGGAATGATGGCTTTTTGGTAACTTTGCCATTATGCCAGAATGATGGCTTTTTGGTAACTTTGTTATTATGCCGGAATGATGGCTTTTTGGTAACTTTGCCATTATGCCGGAATGATGGCTTTTTGGTAACTGTCATTATGCCGGAAAAACATGCAGAATTTGGTATTTGAATTTTTATTTCTTTACTGTCATATTGTGTGAAGGACGTGGTGAGAGATAGAATATGAAGTAAGAGTCGGATTCCGAAGCGCCGTATCCAAGGCGAGGATTTGCAAAATACATTTACAGTCTATCGTAAACTTGTGACCATCGCCATCACAAGGCCACAAGGTTGTTCCGCTGTCTCGCAGTGTAAATAAAAGGATCTACCCCGTAGGGGATAATGCCGTCAGTGCAGTTCATGTGGTGCACTGTTGGCATTACCTAAGGTTTTTTGCAGCGTCCCTTCGGCCCCTAGCTGCAACTCCTTTCATTCGTTTTCTGTACCTCCGTTCATACACTTTCTTTGACCTGACTTTCCTGTTTCACTTTCAAACCTTTCACTGTCAGTTTCCGTTTCAGTGGTGAATGACCTCATAGGTCCCAGCGCTTGGCCTTTGGCCTAAATTTTATATTCTATTCTGTGAAAAGATGTGAAGCTACTGTGGGTTTCACAGACAGTGCAAGCACGTTTTTTGGGCAATAACTCTGTAACGAACACTCGAATCAGTGCGAGATTTTGCTGTAGTGTATTACACCCAGTGCCGTAATTTATAAGGGTATCATGAATCACTAATTGTAAAGAATAAAGACACTTGTCCCTGTACCAACAGGCATAGACTCGATTAGCCAGAAATGGAAACAACACAACAGTATTAAAAAGCTCCGCCTACCCTCTACCTCCACTCGACCTCCAACCCCTCCTTCATTCCCTCTCTCTCTCTCTCTCTCTCTCTCTCTCTCTCTCTCTCTCTCTCTCTCTCTCTCTCTGCATGTTGCTTCAGTTTAAACTTATTTTGTTATGATTTTTTCTATATCTATTTATCCATCTATTTAATAATTTACATTATTATGATATCTAATGATCCACTTGGTTGTTACCTGCAGTTTACTGATTTATCTTTGCATTGAACCGCTCATCTCTCTCTCTCTCTCTCTCTCTCTCTCTCTCTCTCTCTCTGTGTGTGTGTGTGGTAGCGGTACTGTAAATAGTTATTAGAGTGAGAGAAACCTGAATGTGTGGTGGAGTAGTAGAACGATAGACACTGAGTATGATTGATGGTAAAGCAACTGTTATACATTGGTTGGTACCTTCTTCGCAATCCTCATTTGGACTCAGGGCATCAGCCATATACTTGTGTGTGTGTGTGTGTGTATATATATATATATAATATATATATATATATATATATATATATATATATATATATATATATACACATATACATACATATATATGTATATATAAAATAAATAATCATGACTTAAAAATATGTGCATCGGTATAATCAAGGCTTTAACTCTAATGAATGTCCGGTAGAAAGGCTCAATTTTTATTTGTAACTCATAGAGTAACTGCAGGGTGATCAAAAAGTCCATTTGTTTTTCGAACCAGTCTGAAGACATTTTGCAGCTATCTCTTTTGCTAAAAAAAGTGGAAAAATTTCGTGACAAACGCATTCTGCCACCATGCATATAGTTATGTTCCGAGGTGGCCATCTCTTCTTCACCTTCGTAATACAAGTATATGGCTGATGTCTTGAGTCTAGATGAGGATACAGTACCACTACCAAAGAGAGAGAGAGAGAGAGAGAGAGAGAGAGAGAGAGAGAGAGAGAGAATCAATGCTTAGATATATCGTTAGATAGGTACAACAATGTAAATTATAATTAGATAGATAGATAGATAGAAAAAATGGTACAAAATATGTTAAACTGAAGTAACTTTCAGAGAGAGAAAGATATGAGTGGATTAATGCATAAATAAATCAGTCAACTGGCAGGTAACAACTGAGTGGATCATTAGATATATAAAACAATAGATAGAAAAAATCATATAAGTTTAAAGTGAAGCGTCTTGCAGAGAGAGAGAGAGAGAGGAGAGAGAGAGAGAGAGAGATGAGAGAGAGGGGGGGGGGGGGAGGCAGGTGAGGGAAGGAAGATGGAAGGGGGAAGGGAGAGGGTAGGCGGAGCTTTTTTTTTATACTGTGTCTTATCCATTCTGGATAATCGAGTTCTTGCCTCTTGGTACAAGGACAAGTGTCTTTATTCTTTACAATTAGTGATTCATGATACTCGTATAAATCACGGCACTTGGTGTAATACACTATAGCAAAATCTCGCCAATGATACGAGTGTTCGTCACAGAGTTATGCCCAAAAACGTGCTTGCAATGTCTGTGAAACCCATAGTAGTGATGTGAAAAAAACGTAGCCAGATATTTCAAAATATGCTCTCAGCACTTAAGGAAAAAATGAAATAAACCATAAAAACCATCACTAATTTCTGTCCATTTATCCAGGGTCTTAATATCCTGAGAAGGAAATGAAACTATACTCTGTATTTTTTTTCATCTGTCCATCCGCCTGTGCTGTTTTTGTATGGTAACACTGCGTCCCGGGCTTAGATAGTTACGCTATGTGTAAAGTTTTAGGTAAATAAAAGGATATCTGGGGTGTACATTGCAACTGAAAAAGTGTTTTAATAATTTACTGATATGCGGAAATTACACCGTTAATATTCGAAATAGGATATTATTTTAATCGTTGAATGTAAGCTAATGTAACTATCTAAAGCCCGGGACGCAGTATTACTATACAAAAACACCACAGGTGGATGGAACAGATGGAAAAAAACATAGTATAGGAGGGACACGGCTTAGGATGACACTTCAGTGTTTCACCATTTCCAACAGCAAGGGGCCATAGTAAGCATATTAGATCTAAAGTTACAGTTCTTTTGAACTTGGACCACAAAGGTAAGGTCGGATTAGAAGTGTGCGTCCTAATTTATCATTACATGTTTAAAAAAAAAAAAAAAACTGCAAACTATTTGCTACCCAGAAACTATTAACAAAGTCTCCCTAGGGTCACCTGGAACGATTACGTTGCCAATGCCGTCAATTGAAGATGGTATGTTTATAACAGGATGCCTTTCCGTGAAAGAAATATCAAACTGAGGTTGGTATTTGTGAAGACTTTTTGCAATGTCCCAAGCAGTGTTTTATCACATTTTTGGTTCAGTTTCGTTCCATGATGATGAGGGTCAACATTAACTTCAGTCATTATTAAAATAAGACATATTCAGGCGTTATTGCAATAAGACATATTCAGATATTATATTGCAATAAGAAATATTTAGACGTTATTACAATAAGACATATTCAGGCATTATATTACAATAAGACATATTCAGGCATTATATACAATGAGACATATTCAGGCGTTATTACAATAAAGACATATCCAGGCATTATTACAATAAGACATTCAGACATTATATTACAATAACATATTCTGGCGTTATCACATAAGACATATCCAGACAGTGTTACAATAAGACATATCCAGGTATTATTACAATTAGGCATTATATTACAATTAGACATATTCAGGCATTATATTACAATAAGGTATAATCAGGCATTATATTACAATGAGACATATACAGGCGTTATTACAATAAGACATATCCAGGCAGTGTTAGAATAAGGACATTCAGGCGTTATTACAATGATACATATTCGTTCATTTGTTCTATTAAAATCCATTTTGCCTTCAGTTTTACTCACAGATTTTTGCAGTTGTTTACACTAGAGATACACCAGAGATGATCATCGCTGGGTCACAGTAGTCAGAAGTCCCAGTAATTACTTCTCGTAGATATAGCAACTTAAAGGAGACATGCGCCTGAATTTCCAAGCAGACCTGCCGTACTGAACTCATCCTGTCTCCATGTCACCAAGGTAACCACCAAAGATGGCAAGAGAAGATTTGGAAATAAGCGACTAATATTAATATTAGTTATGAGTCATAATCCTTTGCATCTGGAATCCCCTCCGTTACCAATGTGAAATCTAATATTGTTTGTAGCGGGGTAGAATTGTGAGTAGTAGGAATCTTATATCCATAGTGACCATTTGTATTGCTTTTGTTATTATTTGTTGGTAAAATGAATCCCATTGCTTAACTGAACTTTCTTTTTTGGGAATAAGTGATTCCGTATTTTATTTCATTGCCTTATGTCCACTTGTATGTTATAGAACAATTTTGTATGGTCACTTAAAAAATAGTACTAGGTTCAAAAGGTTTAGTGTTAGGTTGCTTCAGCTGGAATGCTTCGCAATATGGCATTTTTCTGGGGCGCCCTGAAGCACCTCAGTGGTGTGGGTCGGTATGGTGTTCGATTCTCGGGCATTCCATTGAGGGGTCAGAGATGTGTATTTCTGGTGATAGAAGTTCACTCTCGACGTGGTTCGAAGGAGTCACGTGAAGCCGTTGGTCCCAGTTGCCGAATAACCACTAGTTCCATGCAACGTAAAAAACACCATACAATACAATACAAATTTCTTGGCGCTCTGGAACAGCTTGATCTGCTGATTAATTAATATTGGTTCTTGCGCTTCAACGAACTGCAATTTTGAGCACACAAGTGCGATTAATATGATATCCATTTTTCTCGTAAATGACGTCTATTTTAAACAATAATCGACGTGGTCATGTAATAAGTGATGCCAGTTGTTGCGAGGTTTATTTATATAAGTTTTCTGAATTTCAGAGTTACGATTGTTCAGTAATTCCAATTTCAAATGAGAAGGAAAGTGCAATATCACAATTTGTTAAGACTAACTCCGGAGATAGCACAGAACAAGTCAAAAGTGTACTGCATCGGGTGTTTCTTTAGATTAACAGCAATGTCGAATTGCAAACAAATGACTGAAATGAAAGACATTTATTCATCCGTTTGAACAATGGGATTACGTTTTACCAAATGCAAAGCTAGCTCTTCATTGAGCATTAAGAGAAGTTTCCCCGGGATAAGCGACTCCATTATAATTTTTCTCAGTCGAAAAGCGGAAAACGTCAAGAAGTTAAAGAGGTTCGCCTTAGAAGAAACGGAAAACAAGAAGGCTGTGTTGCCGGAGTTTCTGTTTTAACGAGTGAAGAACGTTTAAGATCTCCTTTGAAGGGGGAGATGGGGCGGAGGGAGGATTTCAGAATGCGTTTTGACCTTCGGTGTTTCTCCTTTGTTTCTGCTTGTGATTGTTAATAGTAGAATCCGTGTGGATTTTGTTTGTCCTCCCCGGGTGACAGCATGGGAGACATGACACCCTCTGCAAACCACTTTGTCCTGCAAACCTGTTTGTCCGCCATTGCTGGGCGCGGGGTAGATAGCGGGTCGGGAGGATGGGGGGAGACAGCAGCGCCGGGTTCCAGCGTGCGTAGCCTAGCGCCAACAAGCTCGTTGTTAATAACTAATGTCTACCATGAATGCCTTTTTCGTTAAATTGAGGATTCATGGTGATGCTCATACTAAACAGGAAGATGCGGTCATTTATCGCGGGGCGGGGGTAGGGGGAGGGGGGGGGGGGGGGAGGCAGAAGGGAACGTTACTCAGGTGATTGAAGGGTGAACATTGCGTGTGGGAAGAACGATGGAAGGAAAACTGAAAGAGGGGAAAAGCGTTGCAGCACCAACTTTTTCCCGACGTCAACTTGATGCCGTATCATGTTGATAAGTCCTTATCAACCTAGTGATGAAATACTGGGCGTTATTAAATCAGGTAGTGAACAGTAAAATATTTTCTTGTCGTCAACAACATTAATAACCAAGTCTTTAAATCTTTCATAGTCCAGAGAAGAGACTGCTGTGTTTTTTCTTGTTTATCTACCTTACGTACTCTGAGGTTTTTATATTCTTCCCCTGTTTTCTTAATCAATTTTATTTTCGGCGTAGAGAACTTTCTTAATGCTTTACCACTTTACTAATACAGTTGATCATTAGGTAAATCATTTGTCCCTTCCTCACTCCTCTTTCTCGTAATATAATGTGTACAGGGATACTAACAACGTTCACTGATATATGTCATTACTATCCCCAGGTGCTTTGTGGAGATAAAATTTGAATCATAGCGTTCCGAGATCATTTTGTAACATTAATAGATATCCAGGTCATAGATACTAAGAGTCTGTTTAGGAATTCTCCAACATGACAACATTTCCCAGCATTTAATGACATTTACTAGAAATGCAACTAATTATCTGGCTAGAATAATTATTCTCCCTTAACTTTAATCCGCTGCTGAACACTTTTCTTCTTCTGTTGAAAAATATTTGGTTATTTAATTGAGATGTGCTTTCCTTGAAACCCTGGTTATCTGATAAGGCACATCTGCCGTCATTAAAAAAAATAGCCTTCCTTTTGCTTTAGTGATACGAATCAAGTCCCATAATATCTTACGTTGCATAACGCTAAACTTTGGAGGTAGGTATCTATACGCAAGAGGTAACTGCGGAGAAAAAGTCCCATAGTATCAAATCGTACGGATTTTGTCATTTTTAAGTTTTTATTATTCATAATTTTGAAAAATTCATGGAACTGAATATATAAAGCTGTTGACAATTAGTATGTAAAAATGTAACACCCGTAAATAGACACAGTAAAAAATGAATGAATAGATGACAAGGGACAATGGACTGGAGTGTACATGCCCTCAGGCAAGGAAATTGAAATCCAGATCTCCGATAGGCCTTGTAGTACAATTCAGTGCGACGCTTGAGATTACCTGATAGCCACAAATGGCATCCCAGCTACTCCAATCGATTAATGAAAGCAAAGCATAATTGGAAGGACTTCGTGTTGAGAGCCCGAATAACCCGGCCAAGCGCTTACGACCATTCTGACAACCTGACTTATGGCTGTCAATCGATAAAGCATTTCGAAATGCATCTTCGTTTGCTCAAGATCTTTCATCAAAGATATGGATAAATAATTTCTGTCGTATTTTATTTAACTGATAGCTACACATTTTGCAAAAATGTGTAGTGGAGATGGGTTTTCGCTATAGAAAAAAAAAACTAGTTACAAATATAAGCTTGACATAAACTTTTGTTTTTGGCGGGTGATAAAGGTTAAACTTCTCGACATTCTCTAGGATATATTGTCTCTGATTTCATCACTGCTTCGTTTTTAAAATCAGATTCAAATTCAGCGTTAATGGCGACATGGCTAAGCTTAACTGAAGCTCAACAATTATACCTGACGCATGTTTCTGATTCTTAACAGGGAAGAGTGGCGTATCTAAAAATGATTATTGTTACGAGTTCATATCCAAGTAAAACTGGGGTATATCAGTGCCTATGACAATTTGAAAATGAAAGTGATTTATTTTTAATAGTAAAGTTGGAATTCCCATTTCCATTCGGAATCATTTCTGGCTGTAATATTCATAAAAATTTGTGTTTAATAACTACGTCCAAAGTAGGTTTAAACGGGCTTTTACGAATTTGTTTGAACGGCAAAAAATGATTGGGAGTCGTATTTTTATTCTAGTTTTAATTTTCCTTAAGAAATTAGAAGTTTTTTGCTCTTCTTAATCTGTGCAAAGGCTTCAGTAAAATGCAGTTTGCAACAGCCATCCACCTTCAAGTTTAATTAAGAGGTAGGAACCAAAAACCATTTATCCATCACATGTCAGTAACAAGTAAATAAAAAATTCATCTCAATCACGAGTGAAGGAAATGAACGCGAGGTCGTCTTCCCCACAAAATGCTTGGATGATTTCCTGTCTCCGCTCGTCAGTCAGTGCAGCAGAAGTCTGCGCGTGTGGTAGGTTTGAGGGGGCGGGGTGCATTGGGGAACGCATTCACACAAGCAGGAAGGTTTAGACAGTATTTCACCAAATGATAGATTTTATGTTTTGGCATCCCAAGGAAAACGTATTTGAAGGAATTATAGCCAGTTACTCAAGCAGAAAAAAATAGAATTTCGTTAGTGTGCAGGAGGAATGCTGCTGAAGTCTAAGCGAGAAAGGAAGAGATGAATCATAAACAAAGAATGAAACTTCGTTAACATGGCAGCAGAGTGCTTATTAGCGCGAAGTACCAATTATCCAAAAAAAAAAAAAAAAAAAGAAAAAACTCAATGAATGTCAGGAAAGCTGTTCTAAAGATGTGTAGTAAGGGAACTAAAGAATTATGGAACTAGACGATTTGACATCGTTCCATTTCAACAAATGGCGAATAC
>NC_087201.1:54086880-54089380 GCF_015104395.2 Macrobrachium nipponense | reverse complement strand
TAAATAGTATTTTCTTTTTTTGTACATTTTTCTGTGCTATCCATAACCCAAAGAAGTATTAAAATTTTTTCCTGGCCTTATACCATTTTGTAACCTGTAATGGAGTACCCATTTCTCCCGTGTTCTTTGTTATGGGATTTTATTATTCCCGGAAGGTATTGTCGGATTCTCTATTCCTTGGAATTCGGTTCCACGAGTATTTGTGATCCCTAATGGAATTCTCGTCTGTTGTCTCCTTTTATTAGATTCCAGCTATTTCTCCCAACGGCAAAGTTAGGAAGTATTTCTTTTTCTTCCACTTGTCCATCTGTCTGTCCACCTGTCTGTCTGGCCACCCGACTGTCTGTCTGACAATATTCATTCCTCTATCCGTCCATCAGTGTCGTTCGCCTCATCATTAAATCTCCTGTACCATGTTTTAGTCAAACATGGTGTCTATGCGCACCATCATTCATAGATATCATCCATCAAACCGTCCATCATTGCGTCTGCCACACTTACTTTGCCATTTCAGTTCTTCCTATGTGGTCAGAGGTATTTCAGCTAGAGTTCAGGGTAGACATAGACCTTCGTGTGTGGATGCCGATTAAGGGAGGTCTGCTTTGGCTGTGTGCGCGTCTGTCACACTTGCCTTGCCTTACGCGATGGCTCTGATTTCAGACTTCTACTAGAGTCAACCATTATTCATACTGGCGTGTCTATCTATATATTTGTCAGTGTGTCTGTCATATTTGCATTTCCATTACACACTATATAGTTGTAGGGAATTCGGACAAACTTCTTATAAATGTAAACCCAATGTGAACGAAGAGAAGTGAACGTTTTGTATATCCATGTCTTTTCCACTTTGTCACTGTTCATCACATTGACCCTGTGATTACAACTCTTAGTAAACAGTATGACCATCATGCAGAGGGGTGTCCATCTGTCTGTGAGTGTGTCTTCACGCTTACATTGTCATCAGCACTCTTCATTGTTGTTAGAAAAAATTATTTAATTCGTGAAATAAAGAATTTTGCATAAGTGTACGTGAAGGGAGATTGCCCATCTTTCTGTTCATGTCTGTACTATCGTTGCAACCCCTACGTGGGGGACATCAGTCAAATTCGGTGCAAATAAATGTCCACACGGAAAGATCTTCCTTGTTTGTTTGTCTCTCAGTTAATGTGTCTGCCATACTCACAATAACCGTTTTATCACAGCTTCTTCCGTGTAATTGAAAGAGCCTCAGATTTCTTTTTTTCTTCTTTTTTCAAAGGTAAACTATGATATAAATGTTCAGGAAGGGAAGTTGTCTATTTTGTTAAATGTTATCGTGTCCGTCACACTCCTCTTGCCATTGCAACTCCTCCACCTCGGAGTGATTTCAGTTAAACCTGATTCAATTGTACCTTCCCAGAAATGCTCGAAGGGAGTCTTTTCATCGGTCTCCCTTGGTGTGGCCATCACATTTTACCATCACAATTCCTTCATGTGGCTGAAGGTATTTTAAGTCAAACTAGGCACAAGGCTTCATTCTTACTTTTTCTTCACAACTCTTGAGTGACTGAAGTGATTCCAAACTCGGTTTAAAGAAGGACCAGCGTCTATAGCTATGCAAAAAAGGGCACCTTTCTTGGTGGTAGCGTACCCGGGCATACTCAGTGTCTTCAAACTCCTCCAACTTGATTGATGGGATTTCAGTCAAACTTGCCACAGGAGTAACCACCATGTGTGAACAGAGGCGCATGAAGGAGATTGCCTCTCACTCCTCTGATTTCATCAGTGGAAAACTCTCAAGACCGAAGTTGGTTGGTATTGCTTGGAAACTTGTAGTATAATAGAAATGCTCACAGCACATTTGCTTAGCTTCAATTTAAATGCAAAGGCCTTCCTTCTGAGTCATTGCATTTCAGTGCCTAAAGAAATGATTGTGTTGCGCCGTTGCATAGTGGTTCTTGAAAAGTTATATCAAACTGCATTCTCCGACGGATACAGTGCAAAGATAGCACTGCTCTTGACGTTTCTTAGTACTTGCTTGCTTTTTGGTAAACTTATTTTTTTCCTACATTGTTTAGAAATGATTCGTTTAGTTATGCCGCAAAGGCAGGTGTGCTCCATTAGATTTTATACGCTCGGTTATGATGATCTTCACCGTCACCGTCTTGATATCTGTATCATGTAGAGAAGATTAAACGAGAAAGTTAAGCATTTTCTCTAACCCTCATTTCAGCCGTAAAATTCAAGTCTTCGCTTCTTCAAATATATAAAGAGATAATAATGGCGCTCTCCATACAGCTTGTGCAGCAAGAGAAGAGGAATGGGAGTTTTTCCCTTCTCCATTTCAACAGATTGCTTATCTGGTTAATTAACTAATTAGAAGTGGATCGGATGTTGTCATTAAAAAAGAAGGAATTCACTGGAAAATGTCGACATGATTAAAGTTACTGGAGTTTTAAATTGAAGAGAGCTTACATTACATAACGAAAGTTTCTCTTCAGTTCTTAATTGCTTAGTTAAA
>NC_087201.1:54009380-54081880 GCF_015104395.2 Macrobrachium nipponense | reverse complement strand
AGCAGTATATGTCAGGGATTGTTCTGGTAGCAGAGGGACCTTCGAATGGGACGTGATCATGTCTGAAGTAAATCTCTAATTAAGTGGATTTTTGTGATTACTGAATGCATAGATTGATACCGTCTGGTTTGGGCGTTCTTATCTTCTTATGAAGAGCCTTTTGTGGATCTTTGACTTAGTTTAGACGAAGCGTGTTTGAAATATTAGTATATGTATCGATTCTAAGTTATCGACAATTCTCTTACTTATCCTGCAAGTCAGAGGTACATGTGGACTTACTGAGAGCATGTGTTAGGCACTAAAAGGGGAGAACTCAACACTGATGCAGCCTGTTTTATAGATTTTGTTTAAAGTGTTTTTCTAAAAGAAAGGTAAAAGTTTGGATGAAATGAACAGTTACTGGATTTATGTTTACGATACAAGTCGACAGCGATCAACCAATTTTGATGTAGAGAGAGTACGTGATGCAAATTCACTAACGTCTTTTGGCAAATAGACGCAATTATAGTTGGTGTTATATAAAGCCACTGTTTTGAAGTACAAGCTCCCGTCTCTTGATATTTGTCTAGTGTAACGCCAAGAAAAACATTTCTTCATTGTCGTCTTTGGTTGGATTTTTTTTTTTTTTTTTTTTTTTTTTTTTTTTTTTTTTGCGATTATCTTTGAAATATTTGGAGTCTTTTAAAAGGAGTGAGATCGCTAAACGGGGAAATTAAATCGAATTAAATTGAATTACGCACCTGGATCAGAATTGGGCAATGCATGGTACCAGAGGAAGATTTTACCATAGGCAGAAATCAAAGACAGCGATTACTTCCACAAGCATTAGTGATATAAGCTGTAATAATAACAATTAGAGATTAAAAAATTGATGTTATTATTTATTATTTCAGTAGATGAAACCTTTTGTCATGGAACAAGCACACAGGGGCGGCCATTGACTTGTAATTCAGGTTTCCAAAAAATACTGGTTTCAACCTCCCACCGCATGAAACAGAGCCAGTGATTTTTCATTGCCTAAGGCGGAGGCGCGAACCCGTGACATCTGAGCACTAGCCACTATACCACATGATTATTTTTAAATAATTAATAAATCAGAGAACAAGTTAAAAAAATTAATATATTTGCGTTGATGAAAATAAGGTTACTTACTGAGAGAGAGAGAGAGAGAGAGAGAGAGAGAGAGAGAGAGAGAGAGAGAGAGAGAGAGAGAGAGAGAGAGAGAGCCGGCCAGCTTCCCAAGGAGAAAAAAAAAGTCCCGCCTGTTTCTAACGATAATATGATTCTTAAATTCACTGGCGTTAATGGCGAAGAAATTGAAACGAATGTGTGATTTGGAAGTGTTAGGATGAAGGAAGGAAGGAAGGAGAAAGGCTTGAGAAAGTGCTGTATAGGACAGAAAGGGACATGGAGAGGAAAGAGCCTAAAATCCCGGAAAAGCCAGGTGAAGGAAGAGTTTGACGTTTTTCTGACGAACTTCTGTGTAGGTGTATTCAGCAACTGTGTTTTACATATTATACCACTCTGGTTTAAAGCTAAGGTGGGTTGACTCCGACCCTACTTGATAAGGGTGGAAGGAAGTCCACCGAAATATAGTCCTTAGCTTCAAACCAGAGTGCTTTAATGGGCCTTTATACGTTGAGACGTTATTCTGTTTTTAACATAAGAATTTATTTACATATATATATATATATATATATATATATATATATATATATATTATATATACACATATATATATATGTGTGTGTGTGTGTGTGTGTGTGTGTGTAATTTCACTTGTGACTTTTATGTACTTCTAAGTACTAGTTACGAATAACTCATTGAAATAGAATTCACTATATGTTGACAATAACAAATATCTGAAGGGAATTATTTACTAGCCCACCTATGATGACTAGGATTCGAACATTGGTTTAACATTGTTGACATGGAGTTATGTATTCATCCATTTACGTGCATGCATATGTGCCTGTGTGCAGGCATTGTTATGACATTGTTTTTTCTTCAATTTATTTTTTATAGTTATTATGGTACCTTAGGCAGAGCCGGCGAGTTGTTGAAAATGATAGAAGAATTTTACCATATTCAGAAGCAGTTATTATTTCGCCTTTTTCTTTCATTTCTTGTTTGCGAAGGAAGTGGGAATCAAGTTTATGACTGACGCAGATACTGCCTCCACATCTCATCTATGTAGACTGACCTTGAAGTCAGTCTCGGTCAAGAAACCTTACACTCAGCCAGTTAGAGAGAGAGAGAGAGAGAGAGAGAGAGAGAGAGAGAGAGAGAGAGAGAGACTCCCTGATAGCTTTCCTTTGTTCATCGCCATCGTCATGATGATGATAATGGGTCTCACTGTAAGTTTCTCACTGTAAGTTCGGAAATTTATTCAACATCAGTTGTGATTACGTGGACTTATCTCACCTACTGCTTGCATGAATATTTTGCTTGTTCATACATTTTGCCTCCAGCTCTGTAAATACTACTTCACTAAATCATAGTATTTCCATTATCCTTCCTTTAACATTATATGTGCATTTTGTAATTCGTAACAGGGTATTATTTTTCTGCATCAGATCAATTGCTTTGGAATATACAAAGTAGGGACACGAACATACACACAATCTAGATACACGAGGTAGCATGACAAAAAATGATAATAGGCAATATCCACTCAGTTCCTGAAAAAGTAGTAAAAGTAGTATTCATATTAAAGGTAATAACAGTAATAATATTGAGAATAGTAAAAAAGAATTAAAAATTATAACAATTAGAAATAGACTGCATACAAAAGAGGTTGAATATGCGATTATTCTTGTAACACTCACCGTCATGTTCAGTTGCTAGAGTGACGACACTTTGAACTCTTCCAACATTATATATTGATTTATAAAGGAAGAGGGAGAACAATTAATTTAAAACAATATTAAAGCCATTAAATGGAAGTATAGCAGGCTATGTTATCCCATAGTCCACACTGGAGTTTTCGTCGGCTACGCTGAAAGGCAACATATTCCCTGATTCACTAAGCTTTTTCAGCCGTAATTTGTGAGTTTCCTGTAAGAATTAGGATTGTGGAGGTGAAGCCTTGTCTTAGAAGACTCTTTTTACTCAGTATCTTGTAAGCCATGTGGGAAGTCACTCATCAAATGAACGAGCTGTAATTTTGAAGGAAAAAGCGATGTAGTGTTATGATCGTATATTGTGTATGTTAAGGGGCACCAAATATGGAAGAAACGATGTGTCCCCAAAAGTGCCTGCCCCTCATAGACCGAGGAAAGTACTAATTAAAGCAAATGATGCACTAGGAAAGAGAGCTAGATTCTAGGTGCTCCGTGGATCTTTTATAAGAAAATAAAAATCATGAACAAATGTATATTCTGAATGTTGTATGTGAGGTACTCTACAGTATCAGCAATAAGATTAACATTGGTTCCAAAGACCCTGAGTGCAAGAAAACTTAAACGTGTAACCCTATAATCCAAAATCAAGGGCTATGTAAATAAATAGTTTAAATCCATTGTCAGAAAGCTCTGTGGTTTGTTTGTTTGTTTGTATGGTGTTTTACGTTGCATGGAACCAGTGGTTACTCAGCACGGGACCAACGGCTATACGTGACTTCCGAACCACGTCGAGGGTGAACTTCTATCACCAGAAATACATCTTTCTCACCCCTCAATGGAATGCCCGAGAATCGAACTCGCAACCACCGAGGTGGCAGGCCAACAATATACCGACCACGCTACTGTGGCGCTAAAGTTCAGTGGTGAATAAAGAGAGCGTGCAAGTATATTTTATTTTAGTGATGTAACGCAGCAAATGTAGATAGAAAGAGAAAACAAGCGTTCAGCGGTCAAACGAAAAAGGCCCCAAGTGGCGAACACGAAAGTATCATATGGAGCAAGAAGATCATTGTTCAGAAACAAGACTCAGAGTTTATAAAACTGAAGCAGCACAGTAATGAGAAAGTAAAAATTATAATGAATAAAATCTGAATACTATGGTCTATGTAGCACATCTTACTGCAAGTTGTAAAGGTGATACAAGAGTGTAGTAGTGTGAGAATTGCAGATGTAGTCTGTCTGTTTCATCAGAATTCAGTGACGCTTCCAATTGGTTATTAGAAAGTTAAAATAATCTAAGTAAACCAGGTCAGGTGAAATTAGCGACTTCAAAAATAAAAAACCTGGTCTTAAGTAAAAAAACAAAAATATTTCAATTCTTTCTCGATTTTGACTTAGGCAAATTTTTTGCGTAACATTTCGTTGGGTGATTTATAGCGTATGCGTATGCAAGACATTGATATATATAATAAAAAAAAATGCGCATTCCTTGTCTGTGAAATTTAATAACAACCTGGCCATTGTTCGAAATTAATAATTACTATTTTAATAATGAACAATATCAAAGGCAAAGAAACCCAAAATCAAATTTTCTTTTTCATTTAACTTTGCTGACAAAGAAAACTATTGAAAACAAAGGAAGAAGTGAGCTGAGTTAGACTTCTGAAATTGAAACCTCCTGCAGCCTTCATGCATAAAGAATAAACCTCCCGCAGATAGTTTCCACTGCTCTCCTAAATTTGAAAGTTTAAGAATGCTGCCTTTGTTTGTTCTCTGGGGCTTGTCTCCAATATTTTATTTCTTCTTTTTTTGGTGTCCTCCAATTTTTTGTTTCTCTTTTGGATTTCATGATTGATAGACTGCGATAAGTAACGGGCACCATTACTCCATTTACTTCATTAATCATTAACACTTAACACTTATTCACAGTGTGAACCGCCTTGAGCGATTAGCCTGAATCCGTAATCTTCATCAGGTGGAAGTGTCTGTCCCTCAAATCGAATAAGTAGCTGACTGTAACTTAAAGGGCTTCAGGTTGCCGTAGGGTCACTTTATACTTCCTTGCCTTTGACATAGTGTGAGAGAGATCATGTCAGTCGGATTATCTGCCGTTATTGGATGGAAATTTAATCCATTTTCTTGGCCATCACCTTTACAGTGTCAGCTGTTTCAGAAATTAGTTCTTTGGTTAGATTAGTTATTTTGTTTCAGTGTTCCTCATTGTACAAGTTTTGTGTGTATAAATGCATTAATGAAATACAGACTGATTTGTTTGTCACTGGATCTGACACGAACTAACAGCTCTAGTGCAGGTGTGGTGCAAGTGTCCAAACCTGCAGCTCTTTCAAGGCATTTGTGCGGTACCAAACGCTGAACAAATACCTTTTTATCCATTTGAAACAAAGAAATTATGTAACACTCTGAAGACAGTATTTACTTACATTTTATTCAATTTTAAAAGAATATTATAGGCATCAATTTTATTGAATTTTGATGAGAAATAAATTGTTTCTTAGGCTATTTTTGCCACTGCGGTTCTGACAGTACCCCATTTTTACGATTCTCTAAATAAATGGCTCTTCTAACTTCCCTGGTTGGTGTAAGTGCAGTTCACTTGAATTGTTGGCAGTTAGCTCTTTCTTAATGACATTTATTATGGATCATACGCCCACGTGCGGGTGTGGGTTGATAAAACAATTGTGATTTTTGTTTTTTCTGGTGTAATTCTTTTTTGTATTCTTAAAGTTGATGGAGAAGATTAAGGAAAACGCAAACGATATAAATGACGCAGAGGCTTTTGCAATTTATCTCAGGAGCACAAACTCAAAGAAACACATTTTATTCTTGGCCCTAAGAGATCCGTTCTTATTATAAAATAAATATATATTTATATTTTCCTACAAATTGTGAAAGGAAAGTAATCTGGAGATCTGGAAAGTCTGGAGATTTTGCTTTATCGGATGGAATGCCAACCAGAACTGTATACGATTTCATGTAATTGTTAATAGAAGGAAATTTAATTAATTTTCGTAGTCAGAGGAGAATTACAATAATGGAGTTTTAAAGGAATAACATTTCCCATGTGAGAGAGAGAGAGAGGATGAGAGGACAGAGAGAGAAGGAGAGAGAGCGAGGAGAGAGGAGAGTAGAGAGGAGATTGCCTGGAAACAAAGAATTGTTTGTCGTTGCAACCGAAAACGTGAACTCGTCCATGCAAGAATTATATTGTTTTGCTCGAGGGAGAAGAATGTTAAATAGAAGCATTTGTTATGCCTGAAATCGGAGCGATCAAGGTCCGTTGGTCGAAATATTCCCGGTTATTGGAGGTCGTTACTCACCAACATTTCCGCCGGGTGGAATGTGGACCACAGGAAGCATTTCCGTTCCAAGTTTTTTATTATTAATGTATGCCAAGAAACGAGAAAGGGGAATTATAAAGCGTAATTAGTGGAAGAAAATTTTTTTCTTGTAGAATTGAGGTGGTTTGATAGTTTTCAACACTTAGAAGAAACGTAAGTACTACAAATTTATATACCCATGATAATTTCTTATCTATATGAATATATAATATATCAGTATTATCTATAAGTGGAATAATGATTATATTATGATGCTATTATTTTTTTTAAAAAAAGATCATCTATATTATTAATTTATATATATTATATATATATTATATATCATTATATATATATATATATATATAATATATAATAGATCTTATTTATATATATCGAAACACTTAAAGAAAAGAAACATAACCACTACAAAATTTTAATCTAACCCTTTATATATCCAGTTCCAACTCTTTATGTTTACCTAAACTTCATTTTTTTCGTGTGTACCTATTTTACCGTTGCTTAAATACATATCATGCCTTTGCATCCAAGTGTTCTTTAAATGGATGTAAATGGACAGTAAATAAAAGGCATTAATAAGTGTAGTGGTGTGATTTATTTGTATTATATAATTTGTTCGTGTTGTACATTTATTAAATAAATATATATATATTTTTTTTTTTATATATATATATATATATTATATTTAAGAAATTAAACTTTTTATATATATACTCGATATTAAATATATACAGACATATATATTATATTTTATATATATATAATACTATATATATATAATATATATATATATCTAAATAGGATGTATTATCTGTTTGTGCAGCAGCTACCACACACATATAGTACATATACTGATCTATCGAGCTTACAATGTCCTTTAATATTCTAATTCGCTCTACCTCTTTTTTGATTAATTAAGTTATCTTTTCATATATGGCTTAACCGAGGGGAATTTTTTTTCTCGATAATAAGACTTTGCCCTGGACCAAGGCGCGAACTCATGGATCCTTTCAAATCCATAAACGTCCAGTGAAGCTTTTAACCTTACCTACCAAACCTCCACCGCGAGAGGCTCGTTAGGTAAAAGGCTTCACTGACGTTCCTGGATGTTGAAACAGGATCCATTGAGTTCCGCGCCTTGGTCCGGGCCAAGTCTATTATCGAGAAAAAAAAATTTTTTTTTCCCCCCTCGGGTTAAGCATATATTGAAAAATATATTAATTCCGAGGTAAGAGCGAATTAGATATTAAAGGAGGACATTTGTAGCTCGATTATATGTAATGATGAATCCACGGAAATGGTGGGGAATTGACTTTGGTTTACTTTACTACTAGATATATATATATATATATCTATTATTATTATATATATATCTAATAATATATATACATATGTTATATATATATATTATGTAATATATATATGTATATATATCTATCTATGGTTATATATATATTATATGTATGTATATTATATGTTATATTAATATCGGTATATATGTATATGGATAATATATAATATTAAATAATATATATATATATATTATATATGTGTGTGTGGTGGGGGTGGTGTGTAATATAATTATATATATTATAATATTATATATATATATGTATTATATATGGGTATGAATATATATATTTATATATCTATATATAGATTATAGATATATAATAATATATGGTAAATATATTATATATATATATATAGTATATATATATATATAGATAAATGAATATCTATAGATGGAGTATATATATAAGTATACTATATATATATCTTATGAATATATATTTATAATAGGATAATATGTATTGTATATATATATGTATATATATATATATATATATATAATAGAATGTAAATATATATATTATTGATATATATATATATAGATATATATAGTTATATATATTATATTATAATAATATAGATATTATATATATATAGTATGTATATATGCCTTGTATATATAATTATATATTATATATATATATATATATATATAATATATATATAATTTAATATTTAATATTTATTTACCACATGATACAACCCCTTCATACCGTGGTATGTAGTATGAATATCAAAAAATGGTAGTGATCCTGCCTGCACAGTCCAATGCCGTGTGCTGATATTTTAGAAAGAAGGGGAAAGACTGGATTTTTTGCACTAAGTGAAAGGGCAGCACATGTGTGCATGAATGGGCCGGATTGTATCTGTTTGCTGAAAGGTGTAGATTGTAGATTTGCATGTGAATTGCATGGGTATTGTTAAGTGTATGTGGAGAAAAAATGAATGGTTCAGCAATGGTTTTTTTTTGTTTTTTTATCTGGAATGCGCCTCTGGACTGATGGAAACAGACCTTGATGAAACGGTGGTGGCGGTCGGGAAGTTGATTCTAAGTGCTAAGGTTGTTGGTAGAAGATGACGCTATTGTGGCAATCTGAGAGTAGATGAGAGTGTAGAGAGTTATCATTGAAATGTGTTTGGAAAGAGGCTACTTTGTAGGAAGCATATGATTTCAAAATAAAACTATTCAAAAGGATATTTGAAACTATTAAATGACACAGAAAAGAATTTGCTAGATATTTTTTTAATACAGAATAGGAGGAAGCGTAAGTTAATGCATGCAATGCTGAGTAGAGTAGTGGCTGGATTCTCTCTGATCATTATTTGGTTTAAGTAAAAGGCAAGGGCTACATCTCGTACCTTGTGATAGTCTTCTAGTTCAACATATCTGTTATTAATTTGTCTTTCGGCCTGGCAGCCTCTTTATTTTGACCTATCAGCAATTCTTAGTCAACTCTGTGAGACTGAAAAACATTGGAATCACCCCCACTACAACTATTGGTTTTATTTGTAAATGTGACTAGTCCGTGAAATGTTATGGCTCTCATATTTTGACCATGCAATGTTCCAATTTCATTTTCCTGAGCTGCTTGGCCGGAAATATCTCTTCTATACCGATCTTTACAACATTTCATGCTATATCCCGGCAGTAGCTCATAAATGTATTTCATCTTCCTCACTCCTCCAAAAGCAGAGATGGACATTTGTTCTACAAATGTGGAAATAATCGTTACCATTTCTTGTCTTGTAAACCACCACTTGTTAAGGGAAACGTCACAGTATTCCTAGCCCTCTTACTTTATCTACTTTTCTTTTAGACTCCCTCCTACTTAGTCCTACTTTTAGGTTAAGTGTCATTGTTTATCTAAGCAGTGAAACAGATTGAGGGTTTTCTCAAAAGAAGCAATTTGAAACCTTTTGACTTGGATCTCAGCCATTTTGGCTTAGTCATTCGATGGTGAAATTAGTATTCTTTTTCTCATCTCTTCCAGATTGATGCTGTTAAACATGAGCCGACACACCGACTGTAGGGAATTCGTTACTTGCAAATTAGTTACATTTATTGTCATGTAATCATATTTTGCGTTGTACAGTATTAAGTTGGTCGATATGCAAGATTTCGATCTCTTTTCACATGACTAGCACAGCACTTGTTCTAATTACTACCGTGGGCATATCTTTTGCCGAACTTATCATCTGCAAGCACCTTCTTGAATTGAATGCAACGTATTGTTTGATTCAGGATGACGTTTGATAATAAACATTTGTGTGAGAAACCTCAGGGTATGAAACTTCAGGGAAAGGAGGATGTAATAAGTATTTGGCATGCATAATACAGAACTGTTTTTTATTCTGCATAACCATGTCAGGGCCATAGGCCTATCGCTTTACCCAGAGAATGTGATAGAAATTGTTATAGTTGTGCGGTGAGCCTATGTGGGTGGGAGTAATTTGTTGAACATAATTGGCTCCTTGAAAAGTTGCATATTTTTGCTACCTTGACTATCATGACACAAGAAGTCGCTCTTTCTTGGGAACTTTGCCGATTTATACAGTTGCAAAGCTACGTAGATTTCAGTGGCATAAATAATCAGTTTTCTAAACGTAATAACAAATGTCAGCTCAGATCATTTCTTGCAGGTTTTCTTCAAACATTGCGCTAGTCGTTAGTCTCTGTAATTTCTTATGAAAATCAAAGAACGTTTTAAGATTTTTATACTCTCTCTAGCCTCTCTTTGCTCGGATTTTGGGAATATATTCTCAATAATTAAATATTTAATGCGCTCTGAGCAACTAGTTATTTTTTGCTTCCAAGGGCCCTGTCTGATTTGTCTCTGAAAATGCAAAGCGTGGATTGAAATGGAGCTGTCAGACGAGCGTTGTTTTTTCCTCCCCGTCGCAAAAGATGCAACTTGTTCCATTACAGACGCCGGTGGTGGCCTGTCCTATAGCGTTGCCAGACGCACGATTATGGCTAACCTTGACCTTGAATAAAATATCAACTACTGAGGCTAAAGGGCTGCAATTTGGTATGTTTGATGACTGGAGGGTGGATCATCAACATTCCAGTTTGCAGCCCTCTACCCTCTGTGGTTCTTAGGATCTGAGGGCGGACAGGAAAAATGCGGACGGTCAAACAAAACCGTCACAGTAGTTTTCTTTTACAGAAAACTAAAAGGAATTGGGTAATATCCTTGTATAGATGCAAAGGATCCCAGCTCGAGTACTATGGATAAGAAACTGAAAACAGTCCATTCAGTGGTTCTATCTAGGACGTTGGGTATGGGAGTGGACGGCCACTGCACTTGCTTAGGTGGCGGTTTGGGACTTAAGTTCAGCCATCTTGGTCCTATTTTGTTGCCGATTTCGACGGTTTATCTCGACAACAGTAAAGTAGTTCAGGGTCAAAAGTCGGAGAAGAATAAGAATGATAGAAAGGAATATTCAAGCTTTGTTATAACGAATTCTCTGTAGACATGATTGCAAGGTCTGTGTTGCCTGCGCATGATTGCAAGGTCTATGTTGCCTGCGCATGATTGCAAGGTCTATGTTGCCTGCGCATTTGTACCTGGGAAAGTAAAACTGCAAAGTCATGTTGTCATGAGCTTTTTTTTTCTTTCTTTCTTTCTTTTAAGTGAGATCTTTGTTGTGGTTTAATGAACGAAAAATATGAGGCATTGTTGCGTTTCTTTAGTATCGTATACAAATTCTTTCTCTTCAACCACATAATACCGAAGATTGTCATCTTTCAGTGAATTTGCGGTCGGAAAACAATATAAGTCAGTTGTATTATTGTGGAGGGTTTCCCAATGGTCTGTTTCTTTTTTCTTGCAGAATATTTCTTTATAGTTTCTCTCGCACATTCCCATTTACTTCCAATATATTGCTCCGCCTTCCCTCCTCCCTCCCTCCCTCCCTCCTATTTAAGTTCTGCTCTCGTGTACTTCCTTCCCTTCACATCCTTCTCTCCCTCATTCTCACTTGCCTTCCCCCCAATTCGCAACCTTTTGACATTGCTGAAGATCTTAAAGGAAAGTCGTTCGAGCATGTCGTCAGAGAAATTGACTTTTTCACATGACTTCAGACTTTGCTCATACACAGTTCCCCTTTATATATAAGGACTGTTTTATTTCTTTAATGTAGTGCAATTTAAACAGGAGACGATATACCCTTCTTATATTGTTTTAGATGGCATAAACATTTATTTTCATTTCACAAATTACTTTAGTTCATGTCTTCTTCATGAAACGCAACATAATCATGCCAACACGAAAATCATATTACTCCTGTTATTCGGTTTTTCACTTGGGAGGATTTGACGAAAATTTGTTAATTTACCTGAAGTATTTGGGGAAAGACACCAAGGAAACGAGGCGGATCCATTAGCTTTTTGGATATACGAATCTCGGCCAAGGTGAAGGATCCATCAGTTCTTGATCGGTGATCCAAATCCGGTTGGAGCGCCTCAGTGGCGTGGTTGGTTTGGTGTTTGCTTCTCACCTCGGTGGTCGCGGGTTCGATTCTCGGCCATTCCATTGAGGAGTGATAATTGTGTATTTCTGGTGATAGAAGTTCACTCTCGACGTGGTTCGGAAGTCGCGTAAAGCTGTTGGTCCCGTTGCTGAATAACCACTGGTTCCATGCAACGTTAAAACACCATACAAACAAACAAACAAACAAATCCGGTTGGATATATGAATCCAGCCTAGCAGGAAGTAATTATGTAAGAGCTTCTTGACTTAGAGATGTGAAATATCTCCGCAGGGAACCATCCTTTAGAGTTTGAAGGTGATCATGGTTTAGACGTAATTCATGGTCCGCATTTCAATCCTGATCCGACTATTGATTGTCATTTATTGTGCGTGCGTGTGACGGGGTGGTTGGATGGGAGGGGGCGTCTTTTTCTGGCTAGGAGCCAATTCGCCTGACCTGACCTTTCCCTTAATAAACATGATGACCGGTCGAGGGGGAACAGTTCTGCTTGTTCAGTTTCCATCCAGTTGTTCACCAAACGCCGCCTCCAAAATTACCGTATGTTTATTTCTCAGACTTCAGGCTCGGCATGTATTGAATGAAAGTTAGCTTTGCGATTTGTCTGCTATTTGGTTGCTTCGCCGTGTTATGCAGTTGATAGCATTGTTTACTCAATTCTTTGGGAGGCTGACGGATTTCTGTGCCACATGGAAAGCATTATTTATAATCAAGTTTTATTTTGAAGGATTTGTTGATTACAGAACCTAAATTATGTTACTTTCATGGCTGTTGGTTGCCTCGGCTACTTGCTTGTTGGTGACTCATCCCATTTTCTTACAATAACTTTTATTTGCTGATGTATTGAAGTCTGTCAGGAAATTCGCATGTTTTGATTTTAATGCGAAACAACTCCAAGCTCTAGTTTATCCTTTTAACCTGATTTTTCATAATGAGACATATAGTATATAGTAATGTTACTTAAAAAATTGTGCAATTTACTTAGAAATCTTTGTTTGTCTAAAATTTAATCGAATACTCTCAAGTTGGACGTCTCGAATTTCAAATCAAGTTCTCTCTCTCTCTCTCTCTCTCTCTCTCTCTCTCTCTCTCTCTCTCTCTCTCTCTCTCAAAGAAGTAAGGTATGATTTTCTTTTAATTAATGAAGTCGAAAAGTGGAATGATACATTTCATAGGACTTGGAGGCCTTACTCTCTCGCTCGCTAATTTTGATTGTCAAGGTGCTTTCAAAGAGGCTTAAAGAAGTAAAAATACGTATATCATGAACTCTGGTTCCTTGTAATCAGCAAAACTATTTGCAGTCGCAGCAAAGCTATTGTAAACTCTCTCTCTCTCTCTCTCTCTCTCTCTCTCTCTCTCTCTCTCTCTCTACAATTACCTTTTATAAGATGCGCCTCCATTGTTTGCCTTTCTTTGTAATTCGAATCACAACCGTTGAGTTCGCACTCTTCCAGGTCGCCTGATTGGATTGTATTGCTTTCATTTCCGTGAGAGGAGAGAGAGAGAGAGAGAGAGAGAGAGAGAGAGAGAGAGAGAGAGAAGATGGTAGATGGTAAGTGCTTAAACGCCAGAGCAGAGGCGGACTGGCTGGAAGGTAATCTGGAATTCTAGAATGCACTGAAATAGGAATTGCTGCAAGAAATAGTGGTAGGGTTCGTTTCCTTGGATGATTGGACAAATACGTACTTTTACAATTGTATATCGTAGATCTGTGTATGTTTTCTTTCACATTTATATATATATATATATATATATATATCTATATATATATATATATATATATATATATATATATATATATATATATATATATGTAACTGGGGGGATTCTCCCCCCATTATTCATAAGGTAAGCGTGGACACGAAACGGAAGGCAGACCCACACACCCCATTACTCATAACCTTTCTCTCTCTCTCTCTCTCGGCAATCCCTCTCTCTCTCTCTCTCTCCACCTCTTTCTCTCCATTCTAACAGGTAATGAAAATGAGAGAGTTGCGTCATAACATTAACGTTTATATTTTAACAAGAATAAATAAATCAATCAATCAAGTAATCCAGTCTTACAGACTAACTCAAAAACAGTACAATGTCTAGTCACCAAAAAAAGTCTACACCCCTCTGGGAATTCTGTCCCCCCGGCATTCCAGATCCGTCTGTTTCAAAGATACAGAACACATCCCGGTAAGTACACACACAAGATTGACAGACAGAGGTTTAAATATTGGATATCATCACAAAAATGTCAAACAGATAACAAGCCACTCTTTGGCTAAAGCACTTCAACTTACCCAAACTACCGGACACTAAACACTATTAATAAAAAACTCCCCCGGCGATTGCCACGGCATCTTGCCTGTGACTTGAAGCCCTCTTGTCAAAATCCCTCCCATAGGCTTGGGTATGACACTTTTAACAGAAAGAGGCGCACACGCACATACGAACACACAGTTCGCTAGCGCCTCACGGTTCTAGCTGCATCCAGTTTCACAAAGGCACTTTGAGAAGAGTTCATAAACTGTCGTGCATTGACTTGTCGAACTAAGCATTTTTATCTCACGCCATCCCCTAGAAACTCATTCATCAGCTACTCTCGGGTCGTTGCTCCTGCACTGTTCTCCACATTCCATAGGTCACAGGGAACACATGGACAATATATGATCAATCCAAAAAACCCTAGGCCTTCCTATATATATAGTATATATATATATATATATATATATATATATATATATATGTGTGTGTGTGTGTGTGTGTGTGTGTGTGTGTGTATATATATATATATATATATATATATATATATATATATATATATATATATATGCAATTGTAATAGCCGCAATGCCCTCTTAACTTTTTGTATTCTTTGCTCTTTTTCGGATAACGCTTGTGACTACAAAGCCTGAAGATCCAAGTTCAAAGAAATTTGAAGAAGAAATTGTGATGTCCGGTCCTGGGAAACTAACCCAGGTCCAATAATCACAAAGAGGTCAGGTCGGTAACGTGACCTCTTTGTGATTATTGGACCTGGGTTCGTTTCCCAGGACTGGACATCACAATTTCTTCTTCAAATTTCTTTGAACTTGGATCTTCAGGCTTTGTAGTCACAAGCGTATCCGAAAAAGAGCAAAGAATTCAAAAAGTTAAGAGGGCATTGCGGCTATTACAATTGCATATGTATCTTGTAAAAAACTGACAGTAGATCTACACACACACACACACACACACACACACACACACACACACATATATATATATTATACTATATAGTAGATATATGTATATATTAATGATCATTTATTTATTTTCTATATATTATATTATATATATATGTAAAATATTATATATATAGATATTATATAGGGTGTTTGTATATATATATGTGTATGTATATATATATATATATATATATATATATATATACATATATATATATATATATATCTGACTGACACTAGGAACGAACCTCAGTCACCCTAGTGACAGAGCAAGGCGGTAGCGACGGACCTCCCAAGGTCATGAAAGAAGTTGGATCCTAAGTATTACTTACCCAGGTAGATCAGTCGGTACCGCCTGTCACTGGGGAGACGGAGGTTCTTTCTCGATGTGAGTCAAATTTATTTCTGTGAAACACTTGCTTATGTGTTTATTATTTTCATTATATCACGCGGTGAAGGTTAATTCGAATGAAATGGTAACGGCTTACTAGCTAATATGTCGGGAAGTTGGGTAAAATTCGCTGGCCTGTTAGTCAGAAATTTATGTTTTCTTTATTATTTATTCTGTATATGTAAATTCTTATGTGTAAGAAATTCAAGGGGAGCTCTGAATGGGAAACTCGATCTCAGACTAGAAATATATCTGGAGGGTGCTGTCTGAAGTAAATGCAATCTTTGGATGTGGGAGTAACTATACTCGTTTTTTTTTTCCATTTGTCCACCCGCCTGTGGTGCTCACGCATGGTAACACTGCGTCCTGGGCTTTAAATAGTCATGCTGCAATGTGTAAGTTTTAGGTAAATAAAAGGATATCTGGGTGTACATTTGCAACTGAAAAGTGTTTTAATAGAATATTAACGGTGTAATTCGCATACAGTAAATCATTAAAATACTTTTCAGTTGCAAATGTACATCCAGATATCCTTTTATTTACCTAAAACTTACACATAGCGTAACTATTTAAAGCCCGTGACTCAGTGTTACCATGCGCAAGCACCATAGGCGGGTGGACAGATGGAAAAAAACCGAGTATAGTTTGAAAAATCTTGAATGAGCCATAGGTGATGATAGTTTGTGTAAAATTAAGAACACCTTTGGAAGTTACTGTTGATGACGTGAAGAGAGTGAAGAATGAAAAGGCACCCGGTGTTGATGGAAATCTAGTGAGATGTTGCGGTACGGTGGTGAAAGTTTAACTGAGTAGCTAACCAAAGTTTGTAAATAAGTCTGTATGAGGAAAAGGTTCCAGACAATTTTGTTGCATAGAGACGACTGAGACTTATAAGGGTATAGTGTTATTTACTCACTCTATGAGATAGGTTGTATGATAGGATTCTTATTGTTAATGTGAAAAAAGTTAAGTATATCTTAGTTTTACCAGACCACTGAGCTGATTAACAGCTCTCCTAGGGCTGGCCCGAAGGATTAGATATTTTTACGTGGCTAGGAACCAATTGGTAACCTAGCAACGGAACCTACAGCTTATTGTGGGATCCGAACCACACTATATCGAGAAATGAATTTCTATCACCAGAAATAAATTCCTCTGATTCCGTGTTGGCAGAGCCGGGAATCGAACTTCGGTCCACCAGATTGGCAGCCGAGCGCGAAAACCACTCGTCCAGCGAGGAACTTGGTAATGTGAAACAGATAGTAAATGAGCTGATGGAGGACGAACAAGGCACCATAACCGATCCCATTAACCTGATTAGGTCTGGCACGTATTAAACAAAACTAAGCTAACTGGATTATGACCTGTTTCTTGCAATATAATATCGAATTACTGCGCAAAGAATGTAAGTGAAAAGAAAATGAAGTACTAGTGTATTGAAACTGTAGGGTAAGTATTTTTTCAAGTTCTGTGGTCAGTTTGAAAACTTTGGCAGTCAGAAATGAGATAAAAGATGTTGTCTTTTAAATTGTCAAGCATATATTTTCTATTTGCAGTTTTATTCTGGCTGTGTATGCTGAGCGATTGAGGTCACAAACCAGAAAAGACAGCAGACTATTAAAAATATACCAGTCTTTAGTTACTTCCTACGTGTGCAATGTGAAAGCTAGGCCAATGAGTATCCCTTAGCGGGGTAGCACCGTCAGTGCACCTGGCCGTTGTGCACTGTAGGCTATTACCTTCAGGTTCTTTGAAGGGTCCCTTCGTCCCCTAACTGCAAACCTCTTTCATTCCTTTTGCTGTACCTCCATTCATATTCTATTTCTTCCATCTTGCTATCCATCGTCCTAACAATTGTTTCATGGTGCAACTGCGAGCTTTTCCTCCTGTTACACCTTTCAAACCATATTACCCTATTTCCTTTTCAGCTCTTGAGTGACCCCATAGGTCACATCGTTTGGCCTCTGGCCTAAATTCCTTATGCCATTCTGTTCTTGGCCAGTGTTCGGTGTCAATTACCTAGATGTCGTGACACCAGATATAATACACAATCAATCAATCAATCTTGGCCAATGTTTAAACTCAGGATAGGGTTCCTGATTAAAATTAATCCGATTTTGAAGAGGATAAGAGGCCTGAGGGCTGGTGTGGACCTCTAAACTCTCAGTAACCGAAACAGACCTGCGCTGTGGGACCATTGCCTGGCGCCAAGGTTTTCTTACTTCTTTTTAGATAAAGTTGTAACTTTTCCAGGTACCTGTCCAGTAATTTATTTTTTAAAAACCAGGCAATTCTTGTTGGTTTCTCTCAGAGTTTCTTGAGTTGTATGTCAGCTTGATTCCATCATCGATTTTTGTTTCTTTTTTTCTGTCGTAAGAAAGTTCTTCATGATGTCCAATGGAAGTTGCATTGAGATGAAGGATTCATGTCATAGGTGAATGATTTACAGATATAACAGATAATTTAGATATTAATTTTTGATAATGATAATGAACTGAACTATATAATTTACATTATGTATTATTATATTATTTTACTAGGTTTCATTTCTAGTTGCAGTAGCATCAAAGTAAAAATTTTTTTTTTTATCCTAGTAAACTAAGGTCTCAGATGATTACCTGCATATGGCCCTGAGGCAGGTTTAAAATTTTAGTAGAACTAAGGCACCTCCAAGATATGGAGTCACGTTTGACAGTATATTCACATTAGTTTTACTGAAAAAGCAAAATAATTTAGGAAATTCAATGCTGATAATGTTCAATTAAATTGTACGAAATGAAAATGATTGCACTAACTTTTCTTCAGTAGTTGCAGTAACATCATAATAATAAGACAGATTTAAGATTTTATAGACTTCAGGAGCACCCCTTGGATATGGGGCCATGTCTGAATCTGGTGGGAATAATTGCGGTTTGACAATATTTAAGGTGAAGTTCCCGACCAGATAGATGTTCATTATCAAGGCAAACAAGACTCCACAGGAACTACTCTGTTTTTCTCGGGTTCCATTTATGCGACTTTTACGACAGTGAAGTAATTTATTGATTACGTTCAAATATAATTTCCCCGCTAATTTGTCATACAAAAAATAAAAATGAAATTGCGGAATCAAATATTTTAATTGGTAATCAGGTAGTTTATCATATTAATTAAATGGCTAATCAATCGAACTTCCCCGTTATATGCAAACGTGAACGAAAATAACTAAGGATATATGGTATTCTGGTCGTTATTGATATACAATGCACTCAGTAATCTATATGCCTGTTCATTTATGAACCAGGCTGGATAGGGGATGTGAAATCTGAGTGAAATCGATTGCGAATTGACATGGCTGCATCCAAACAAAACCTCATCGAGAATTACAAAGTACGACCCTTGAGATCAAAAAGGATAAGAGGAAGACTATGTTCCATTGGATGAGACACTGAATGGTAGGGGGGGTTGGGGTTGCGGGAGAGAAGAGGCCAACCCTTAAAGGAAGCCATAGACCTGTTTCTCAAGATAAGGAAGGTTATGGGAAAAGGGTAAAATGGGAGCAGGTGGAGAAATTCAAACCTTGACAACGAAGACCAGACGGCATTCCTAGAAACGAGTGACCCCAGGACGGTCTACCTCGACACTAATATTCTTAGTTAATGATAGAAAGCTCCCTAGATCACCAGTGAAGTTTATCAGTACATAATCGAACGCCATGTTATAGTTTGTTTCCCATCTATCTTAGTAAAAAAAAAAAAAAAAAAACTTTCTAGAGGACTGGGGAAGTTCCCTCAGTCTCTTTTTCCAAAAGAATATCAGCTATTTAAAAAAGATGGAGGCCGGTGTTTTATTATATTAAAAGGAAAAGTAAATTTAGTTTAAATTCATTGCTTGAGCTGGATCTAATTATATATAAATAGAATAAGCAATGTAATGGACAAAAGGCTTAAGGGACGCTCAGCTCAGGACCTCTCATAATCATAGAGAAATCAAAAAGGTTTTATCAAGAAATAAAGGTTGCAGAAGTTTATGTTCTCGCCGATGAGTCATTGCACAATGTCCAGACATTGGACAGCTGGAAAATTTTAGCAAAGTAACATATAGTAGGTACTATATGTTACTGTGTCATGGCCATTGCCCAAGTATATGGTTTCAAGTATTGCAGAAAAGAAAGCGCTTAATTAAGGTGTACCCTTGAACAAACTTAGGAAAGAGCTAGATAAAAGACTGCTGAAAGGTTTCAGAGGAAGAAGGAGCACAGTGCGATTAAATTAGAATTAATTTTTTTTATCGAAATTTAACAAGGAAAAAATGCGCCGAAGTTTCTCCGACGCAATCGAGTGTTCTGTACAGCGTATAATGCTGTATGAAACTCTCAGCTACTGCCCATGAAACTCAGCCGCGGCCCAAGAAAATTTAGCCACGCCGGTGGTAGCCTGTGTTGTTGGCACCTATAGCAGTGCCAGACGCACAATCATGCTTAACTTTAACCTTTGGTAAAATAACAACCACTGAGGCTAGAGGGCTGCAATTACGCATGTTTGATTATTGGAGGGTGGATGATCAACATACCAATTTGAAGCCCTCTAGCCACAGCAGTTTTTAAGATCTGAGGGCGGACAGAAGAGTGCAGAAGGACCAACAAGTAGACATCTCAGTAGTTTTCTTTTACAGAAGCCTAAATCCAAATACAACACAAAACAAGTAGCAGTTAAGTTTTTTATGAAGTCCAAGAAAATATTTGAATACTGTAGTAGCTGCCGTGTTAGGAGCATAAGGAGTGTTCAGTTTTACTTAGCGGTGTGTCCCATGGTCCCTTTTATTGTTCTCGTGATATATATACACATATATGTATATATGCACAAATACATATGTACATGCTCACATACATTATATATATTACTTTACTTTAACATCCCGCCACTGGCCAGTTGCATAAGGTTGAACATTATATATATATATATATATATATATATATATATATATATATATATATATATATATATATATATGTGTGTGTGTGTGTGTGTGTGTGTGTGTGTGTGTGTGTGTATATATATAATATTATATTATTATATATATATATATATATATGTATATGTGTGTGTGTATATGAGCGTGTATGTGTATGTTTAGTTATGCAACATGCACGAGAAACTGCAAGAGTTCCGGCTATTGCGGTGTTAATGTTAATAAAGGTTGCATCTTTTCAGTTTTCTGTTAAAAGATATTTAGGTAACCCCGGAGGATATTGTATGTCGTAATCTTTAAAACATATTCGCTCATATTTTAAAGATTCGATTGCCCCGTTTAGCTCCCTTTGGTGTTCTAAAAATAGTAATACTTTGTTCATGGATGTGATGATAAAAAAAAGATCATAATAATTGAAACAAGTGGAACATGATTCGCACTCGATATTCAGGTCTGTTGTTTGTTTACCATTGAACTTTGGTAACTTTGGCCTATAAAAGTTTATTTTAAACGCAGTGTTTACATATGTGATTATTTTACTAAAATGCGATAGGAAAACAAACTGGGCTATTATTTAAATGTTTTCTTCTTAAGGACTCAGATACGATTAAATCGTCAGATATGTTCTCAAAAACTATAGGGTGTTTTCATAGAAATGACGTAAATCATTAGATTACTAGTGTATCCAGGCCCTCAAACATTGTGTGTGTGTGTGTGTGTGTGTATAATATATATATATCAGTTATATTATATATATATATGTATATATGATATTATATATATATATATATATGGGGATACAATCCACAATGAAGTAAATTCCTCTTGTAGTTTATATATATTTTACTTGTATATTACTTGTAATCCTATACAAGTAATATATATTTTAAACTACAAGAGGAATTTACTTCATTGTGGATTGTATCCCCATTTACTTAGAGGTACGACATAGTACCTGGCTTCTGCATATATATATATATGTGTGTGTGTGTGTGTGTATGTATGTATATATATATATATATATATATATATATATATATGTATATATATATATATATTATATGTATATATATATATATATTGTCTTGTGCCAGCCGCGATCTCGTTGGGTCCAAGGGTTGAAATATCAGTTGATTGACTAGATCCATCCATGACTTGGCGCAATTTGGTGCCTTAGCAATGGAATAACTGAATCGGTGACTGTGTAGGACCATCGAAAAAGGGAGACAGCGAACAGAAATTAATTATTTGAGTAATGTGAAAAATATACCAGATACCAAGCATTTTGGTTAAAACAAAACATTATGTGTCGACTAAAATTAAGTATAATTTCACTAAAATGAACCCCGTTGCACTGTAGACTACGTTAGATAATGTTACAAACTCTAACTAGTGCCACAGTAAGTACGAGGGTGATAAATGGATTAGCTAGACTAATCCTAAAAAGTTAACGCTTATAGTATAACGGGATTCCTTTGTTGGGTATGTACAGAACAGCTGAGAAGCACTCAAAATAATAGTATCTATGATCACTGATTAGGTTCCCCGTTTTGTGACTGTTTCCGTTTCAACACCGTTGACAGGCAGACACAATAGTACTGCCGGGACAATCTGATATGTCAGTGAACTCTGACGTTTGTTGTAGTGTGAACCAGTGGGGATGATGACCATTTTAGCTGGTATCTTTTCACTGCCAATGAAGGGAGCAAGTTTGGGTGCAAATGGATTGCTGATTGCACCAGGCCATTGGAGTAAGTGTTGTTGCGGTGGGGAGTGTGGGATTCGTCTCGAGTAAGAGTCCGTGTAAAGAAGGGCTCATAGGCTTCAAGTGTAAGCCAAGGCACTGGGCCGGATGGTCTGTGACATGGTAGAGGGCTCGACCACTAGAGGAGTGAGAGATGTGAATTTCTGGTGATAGAACTTCACTCTCGGCGTGGTTCGGAAGTCACGTAAAGCCGTTGGTCCCGTTGCTGAATAACCACTGGTTCCATGCAACGTAAAAACACCATACAAACACTAGAGGGGTGGTGAGTTTTACACAATGGCGATAGGAGAAGGTGTGGAGCTTATTCCAAAAGCTCCCATGATTTGTTACTGAATGCATGTGGCATTTGAAGGTGGACAGCGAGTCTGGGTGGCATGAAGCCGCTCATGACCACTTGAGGTCATTAAACGGGATTATACAGAATTGGATAGGGAATTAGATAAAAGACTTAAGAGACAGATATTCCTGGGAATTCATCGGAAGGACTCATTAATGGCTATGCAGATGTTCTCAAAGGGTATTTTGCAGCGTTCGCTGTCGCTAATCCGAGGATCCAAAAGGGAACTCGTTCTGAGTGGCTTCATGTAGAGCTATTGTATTCACAGCGTCTTGAGGGAAATTTTAAGCTTCGAAGGAATATTAAGTGGAATGAAACTAGCTGAACTTTTGACAAATCTGATTTATGTTGACATTAAGGGTTGAAAAGCGAGACATCTGGGTGTTTATGATTTATTTAACATCGAAGCGAATTGGACTTATTTTTTCGTGGCACTCCTATCTAAGGAAAAAAAATAGTTTAGGGTGAAAGACCTGGATGCTCTGTAATAAAAAAAACACGCCATATTTTCCCGTTCTTACTTTTCACATTCTTGCTCTTTTTATAAATTCAAATGGGGTCGAAAATGCAAAGGTCATGAAGTGAGGAATGCGACTATATATATATATATATATATATATATATATATATATATATATATATATATATATATATATACATAAATACATACATATATGCATGTGTGTGAATGTGTTTGGGAATGTGTGTGTATTTGTCTATTAAGACAGAGGTGGACCACGTCAGTAAAGTGAATACTTCAGTGAACGGGGGAAATATAAAAAGAGAATAAGTTCCCCTTAATATGTAATTAAGATTCATCGCTTAGGATGGTCAGAATATCCATTTGTAATTAAGATAATTTATGCAGACTCTAAGGCAATCTAGGTATTAGCTATACCCCTTGCGTTTCTCTCGCAGATAATTTACTTTTCATTGCCACCTTACCTATAACTGTTTCGCCAACTACTCATAAATTTTTAGCGGAAGTATGCATTGGTGAAAATATATTTCATTGTGTTTAAAGAATTTGCATAAAATTTGCCTATTTATTATTCTCCTTGATAGATAGAAGCAAACTGAGTGTGTGGCGTTTAAAACAATTGCTGTTCAGTCCATAATAATTAAAGTTATTAAAATTAATTGGAAAATAGTTTTAGTGCTCTTATTCAAAACTGTTGGTTATAAAATCGCGTTTCTACTCTCAAATATATTTATGTGACTTTCACATAGAGAAGTATTATATACATTTATGTTAGTGGGGGTAATTCTGTGCCAAGCCAATTGGCATAGCCAACACTCAGGTTTTTCAGACTTTTAAATGACTAAAATCCCCTGGAAATCTGGCTCCATTTGACCGGGACACCATGTATCCATTCACCCATGTGTACATAGACAACAGATTTGTAATTCTATATCAGAGATTAGGCTGCGTATGACAACCCATATCCACTCTAGCGGCAGTTGCAAACTAGCTGCCGCCGACCAGAAACGGATTTGATATGACTCGCTTTTTAGAACTGATCGGTTCTCTTAATACTGCCCACGTACCCAACTTTCTATTTGTATCATTAGGTGCCTGAACTTCTGTCTATGCTTATTATGAAAACAAAATGTATTTTTTATCAGACTTTTTTAATCATTGTTAAACTAAAAAAATATCGGTTTTAATATTTACTTGGTCGCTGAATCAGTTGATATAAGGAAGAATTTATATAAATAAGAATTGATAATAATTGTGATTGAGAGTACCCAAAAGGTACAATTTGGAATGGTCATGAAAATGGCATTGCATTTTCATATATAATATATATATATATATATATATATATATATATATATATATATATGTATGTATGTATGTATTATTAATTTTCCATTCATCATGAGCCAAGAACCAAATACAAGAAAAAATATTTGAATAAGAATTAAATTCTAATATTTCCGGGTGGGAAGTAATTCATACATTTTGAAATTATAGAAACAATGTTACAGTCGTGCTTCAGAAATAGATTAACATTTAAGAAGCAAGGTTACTTAAGAAGAAATCGAAATTAGAATGAATATATATATATATATATATTATATATATAATATATATATATATATACTTAAAAAATCACAGTAGATGCACGTGACTTCCTGATATAAGCGACGATGTCTTATCAAAGGACGAAAGCGCTTGGCTACAAATTTCTGCCTATTATTTTTCCTATGGTATTCGTATTCGTTTATATATATATATATATATGTATATATATATATATATATATGGTGTCCATAAAGTCTTTCCGGATTTCTTACCTTTATTACAAACAAACCATGTTAGGTAGAGGTACAAGGTTTCCAATGTTTCATTCAATTTCAACAACAATGACTAAAGCTTTTTTTTTTTTTTACATTACTAATAAATTTCAACATGCGCCCTCTTTGTTGCCCGGGGTACGCCAGGTATTCTCCAACATCTCCATAATTACATTTGCTAGAGCTGCTGTTATCCTTGCTTTTAAGGTCTCAACATAGGTACTGGTGTACTGTCTACTTCATCCTTGATATAACCCCATACGAAAAAACTAAGAGGGGTAATGTCTGGTGAACGTGGTGGCCATTCTGTTCGGTCTTCAACACTTCCAGTCTCTGCGAACTTTTCATACCAGTCTTTAATGCTTTTAACATCTGGTGGATCTCATCGATACTCATTTCTGAACTTGCACTGAACTGCAACAGGTGATTTGGTTTCGTGGTACCACAACATACACTGGGCTTTCTCCTGCAACGACACCATTTCTGCTGTTCTTGACTCAGCTGGCAGATAGTATGATAACAGTGGCATCTGTAGGCAAACAAAAGAAACTTTGGTAATTGCTCAACAGAATGTGAAAGTGGTATGGTCATATCCACAATAATTTCAAAGTTATTAATTTTATTAATCAGGGAATGACTTTATAGACACCCTGTATATATATATATATATATATATATATATATACATAGATATATATACAATATATATATATATTATATATACATATATACATATATACATACATACATGCATACATACATATTACACATACAATAAACATACATACATACATACATACATACATACATACTAGCTGACCAACCCAGTGCTGCCTGCAAAAACTGAATGACAGCCGATCATTTACCTTAGAAAAGAAGTAAAACATGGTGTAATTTAATTAATATGTTTATTTAAATCAATGAATTCTAGACATTATTATTAATCATAGGAAAGAAAAACATTTTCATAGTACACATACTTTACTCAACAAAAGAATTCAAAGGAGATGTAGGAAAATTTTCTAAGCGTGGCCGCAATTTACTTGGCCTAGTTTGTGTGGTCGATATGAAAATGTACAAACCTTCGTTACCAAAACTCCACATTTCACATCAGTCCAAAATCAGTCCATATTTTCGTGATTCAGTTATACATATACTCCCACACAAAACAAGAATTCACTTCCGTATTTGGACATATCCTTCGTTGAAATTCATTCCACGATAGACAGTTTTCATATATTTACAAGATTAAAGTAATATCTTAAAAATATTTAAGGGGACGGGGTTATCAACTAATTGAGAGCATGTGTGCAGTATTTTATAATTATATATAATATCAGTGTATTGAAGAAAATAAAGTAAGACATTCGGTTTTAATTTAATTTTGCTGAATCACGCAAGAAACTCATGATAAAATTAGTTAGAAAGGAGATAAGTTTCATTTTGTGTTTGGGGATGATTTTCAGGAGAATGTGTTCGTAATAAATATTGATTGACAGGCATGAATGTGTTACCTTTAATCTGTACAGTAATGGTATACTTCTATAGAAATATGCTGTAATGTTTGTACATCAACTTCCTGGATTATGCTTCCTTATTATGTTTCTTAATACACACACACGCACACACACACACACACAACTATATATATATATACTATATATATATAGGTATAATATAATATATATTAAAATATATAATATATAGATATATATAAACAAATATATTTGTGTGTGTGTGTGTGTGTATTAAGAAAGACAATAAGGAAGCATATTCCAGGAAGTTGTTGTACATACATTTACAGGATATGTCTATAGAAGTATACTGTTACTGTACAGATTAATGGTAACACATTCATGCCTTTCAGTCAATATTTATTAAGAACACATTCTCCTGAAAATCATCCACAAACATAAAATGAAACTTATCTCCTTTGTAAATAATTTTTATCATGAGTCTCTTGTGTGTTTCAGTAAAATTAGATTAAAACTGAATGTCTTACTTTCTATTTTTTCAATACTCTGATATATATAATTATATACTGCACACAATGCTCTCAATCATATATAATATATATATTATATATACATATATATATAATCTATTATATATATATGATGGTGGTGTGCGTTGTGTGTGTGTGAGAGGTGTGTGTATTATATGTATATTATATATATAATATATATTTTTTCGTAAATGAATACGCACTTGCCAATTTTCTCAATACTTAATACACAATTTACAAAAATATTTTTATGATACTGTCATGTCCAAATATTCACGTTACTGAAACCATGACGTTAAGGACCTGGTTGAAATTGATGGATACGGCCTAAAGGTTTTCATCTAAAGCATTGTTGTCCTTGTTGATCCAGAAGTTCCATGTTCAAGAATGGTGCCAGTCAAGTGATCAAGGATTTTTTTTATTAATTAAAGTATTTATACATTAAGCCTCGTTGGGGTTTAGTGCCGTCAGTGCTCTTCATGCGGTGTACTGTATTCATTACTTGGGTCTTTTCAGCGTTACTTCGGCCCCTAGGTATACCCCATTTCGTTCCTTTTATTGTGCCTCTTTTCACATTCTATTTCTTCCCTGTTACTTTCCACCCTCTCCTAACAATTGTTTCAGAGTATAACCCCTGGGTTTCCCTCGTTTCACCTTGAAAACTTCCTTACTTTCAATTTCCCTTTCGGAACCGAATGAGCTCACAGGTCCCAGCGCTTGGCCTGTCGCCAAAATTTGATACTCTGTTCTTTACATATCAGGGCTACGTTCGCATTCGCTCTTCAGTGCATGCAGGTAAAAACTGTCTCCACATTTAACCTTTTTTTTTATCATCTCTTATTCTCTCATCGGTAGCATGTGTATCTTTACCACGTGTCACTTTGGATGAGGACTGTCGTGTCATCGATGATCAGCGAGTGTCACATGTTGCCATAACGAACTCTTGATGTCCCTAATCAGGAGACGTCTGCAGCTTGACGTCTCTTCTCTCCCTTGGGAAATATTCGGATAAAAGAAAGACCTCATCGATGAATCCACAGAGAGAGAGAGAGAGAGAGAGAGAGAGAGAGAGAGAGAGAGAGAGAGAGATCCATGGTTTGTTTGTTGCAAAGCCAAGGTTCCTCAGTCTCCATGAAGAATATGTATATATTAATACTCTCTTGCTCTTTTAAACTCATTATCATTATAGTTAGAGAAATAAGTCTAAAAAATCGGAAAATAGTGGGTTGAGATAGGTGAACTTATACTCCACCACAAACAAACACACACACACACACACACACACACACACACACACACAGTATAAATGGATATGCTCATCAATTATAAATACAATCAGTCCTTGCATTAGCTCACCTCGAATTAAAATTGACCTGTAAAGTTATGTCTTCGTGATATAGATTGCATTCGCCATACGCAGGAACAAAGAATTAACAAAATATCACCAGAGAACCCAAAGGTCCCAGTGCTTAGCCTGTGGCCTGAATTCTATATTCACTTCAAATTTTTTTAAGCTGCCTTGCTGTGACGTCACATACCGCTGCTGAACATTACAACTGTAAGTAAGAGACGGAGAAATCCCAAAGGTGTTGTATCAACGGTTGTCGGCAGATGTTCATTAATCGATGGTAACTTCCTTTCGCAGGTGAAGTAACCATACCCATACGCAAAGGCCTTTCCTCAAGGGTTTTAGATAATACATATATTTTGCAGGCAAAGGAATAAAAGTCAACATCATACATGAAAAGTGCAAGGAACAAAGAACCCCAAGGGAAGTGATGAATTATAAACATTTCAAATACAAAATCTACCACAAGATTTTCACCAGCTTGAAAAACACAGGCGACTGTTCGAATGTAGGTCAAGAAAAAAAAAGCGACTGGTAAAAAAGTCACAGGAAAAATAGTCATATTAATCTTTCCTATATATTGACCACAATGGTTTTAATCCGGTATGCATCCACCTTTGCGTCGTGTTTATTACAAGTCTAATGGGTATTTTTTATTTTAACCTGGTATGTATCCTCCTTTGCAGCGTGTTTAGTACAAGCCCGTTGGGAATTTTTTTTTTATCCAATATGTATCCACCTTTGCAGCATGTTTAGTACAAGCCGTTGGGGTTTCCCGTAAAAGCATTAGCAACAAACTGTAAATATTAAAAACATAATGACCCCCAAGAAATTTTTTGTGCAATTGTCCATATTACTTTATTACCGGCCACCATAAATTAATGTGACCTTTTTATTTTTTCCATTGACTTTTTCCCTAGCCAAAATTATGGCCTTTTTTTATGTGACTTGATACCAGTCACCGACCATCCTGCTACAGGCGCAATACATGGCCTTAAGTATAGTTAGAATGGGTACAACGATGCTGAAAGGAATACCTGTCTATAAACACTTGCATGATAATTTGAGTTTAAACTGTTTTTAGATTGTGAAACTGACAGAGCTACAGTTATGTTAGTGTCATTTAGACTGGAAATTGGAAATTCCCTATACAAAATGCCCATAAAGAAACTCGAGGCAAATCTTGGAAACATAATGCATATATTTGCTGATGAAACATGGCTAGTCCTTGGCTCTTCCAAGGTGTTAGGGTTTGGACACACGAGCGCTGAAAACCTCGCATTGCTGACACTGTCTAACGTTGAGTTTTTGGCCAGACTACATGAGCGATATTTTCGAAGCGTTACTGAGTTTCAAACAAGCATGTTCAGTTCATTATGGATGCTGTCCTAGTAGGATGTGTGACAGGCTTGTGCCTCGAAATCATTTGACATAGAAAGGAGGAAAATGTGAGTCGTTGATGGATTCACCCTGCATTATCAGAGACTTTCAACTGGTCAATTCCACGTTGTTTGGAAACCACCGAGAAGTTCTACCTGTATTGTATTTTTTTCTGCTTCCATCTGTCATCCCAGTCTGGGAACAGTGCCATCCCTGTTTCAGTCCAGCACTTAAATTTCATTCCTCCGGTGCTATAATCCTTCATTTTGACATTATATAATGCCAGCCTTCTTTCAACTCCACAAATAAATTTGTTCATGTCGAACATCCCTTGTGCTCTCTCGTGGTACTAGCGTAGAGTGGCATATGATTCTGGACCCCTGTACTGTTGTATAGAGGAGCCCAGAGGTCTAGCCTACCTGGTGCCGTATTAGCAGGTGGGTGCCGTCAGTGTCTCGTTTAGTCAGGCAAGGCTATGTTATAGAGGCCCTTATAATAATTGTAACGGTTCTGGGCAAGGGAGTGTAGGTAACCATAGCAATTGGGGGAACCTTTTGGATGATTATTAAGGTGATACATCGGGATCATAAGATACCCTGTATAATCAGTGGTAGTCAGAAGTGGAGTGGGGCTGCCCTTATTTTTAGTTACTAGTGCTGTGCTAGTAACGTTAGAAATTCCTGACGCCCAAGTAACGCGTCCTGACGTAACGCTAGTAACGCTCATATAGTCCAAATTAGTAGTTTCCATTTAAAAGCATGGGAAGATATTTCACGCTGTAAAGAAGCTGTCACTAGTCGGTGATTTGTATACAAGAACTACAACCCTTAAACGAAAGTATAAAATGGAACTGGTTGCAGTGGAGAACAGGTAAAAATTGCGCTGAAGTTTCTTCTGCGCATTTGAGTTTTCTGTATAGCGTATAATGTAGGAAATTCTCAGACACGGCTCATGGACATAGAGTGTCAATAACATGGAGTAGTGAGTGATCTCCCTGCAGAGAGTAACCTAAGACGACCATATTGAAAGGTCTCGGTCTAGCACTGTTTTTTATGTTATTTTCTATTATTATTATTATTATTACTTGAACCAATTTCATAGAGACAAACTTCCTTATAAAAGAAGGTTGGTCTAAACACTCCAACCATTGAGGTCAAGGCCTAAGCATCTGCTCTGAGGTCTAAGCAATGTCTCGCATTAATGGCTCCTGTAAATTACTGAGCTTTCTTTGCATACATTCACTAAACACTATCTAAACAGGAGTGTGCTATCACTAAGCACTAACATTCACACTTAATATCCACTCACACTCACTGAACTCTCTTACTATGCACTCACACTCACTAACCACTAGAACTTACTATTCACTCGCTCAATAACATTAGACACTCACTGAGTACTCAACACTCATTAGGCACACACTATACGCTAAATGCTCACTGAACACTCATACAATTGTAAAGAATTACTTAATCCTAAACATTCATTGAACACTAAACGCTCACTAAGCATTTGCTATACACTAAACATTTACTAAGTACTCTGCATACACTAAACGCACTAAACATTCACTAAGCACTCACAATACACTTAACATTCAATGAGTGCTCTGCATACACTAAACACTCACTAAACATTCACTAAGCACTCACAATACACTTAACATTCAATGAGTGCTCTGCATACACTAAACACTCACTAAACATTCACTAAGCACTCACTATACACTAAACACTCACTAAACCATACACTAAACACTCACTAAACCCTAAACATGCATTAAATACTAACTACTCACTAAACCCAAAATACTCATTAAACCACTAAACAGTCACTGAACATTCACTATTCGCGCATTAAACACTAAACCCTTACCCCACAAAACATTAACTAAACACTAAATATTCACTATATTTACATACTAAACAATCACTAAACGCTAACATTCACTAAAAATTCACTAAACCCTAATCACTCACTAAATACTAACAGACTAAACATTCACTTAACCTGAACTATTATTAAACATTCACTTAATACTTACACATGAAACATTCACTAGACACTAAAATTCGCACAATTTTCATTAAACCTTAAACATTCATTGGATACTTACACACTAAACATTCACTAAGCACTGACATTCACTAAACCCTAAACACTCACTAAACATTCACTAAATACTTATACATTAAACATTCACTAAACTCTAAAAATTTACTAAACATTCACTGAATACTCACACAATTAACCTTCACTAACACTAACATTCACTAAACACTTACGTACATACTAAAATTCACTAAACACTAAACACTCATTATACATTCACTGACTACTTCCGTACTAAACACTCACCAATATTCACAAAACATTCACTAAACCCTAAACACACTACATTCACTAAGCACTTACTAAATATCCACTAAACCCTAAACCCCCTCTAAACATTCACTAAACACTTACTCATTAAACATTCAGGATACAAAAAACTTCACAATTTGCACTGTTGCCAGACCTTTAAAGATGGCCGCAAGGCTCGGCAACTGCCCTGGTGGAAGACCACCGAACTACGTAGTACTATAGCAGATTCACATCAACTGTGCATTTGATGTCTAGACCAGTCCCTTACGATGCTCCTGATTAGCTATTGATAAGCCAATCACAGGACTGGAAACTCTCAGTCTCTTTCGAGAGTTCACATAGACAGGATGTATGTTCCACCACCCCTGTGATTGGTTTACCAACAGCCAATCAGGAGCATCGTAAGGGACTGGCCTAGACATCAAATGCATGGTTGATGTGAATCTGCTATAGTATACAGATAGCATCTCCCAATATATACTCTCTATTCCCATGAAGCTCTCAGATGTGGCCCATGAAACTTTCAGCCATGGCCCAGTGGTGGCCTGTGCTGTTGGCACCTATAAAGGTTCCAGATGCAGGATCATGGATAATTTTAACCTTAAACAAATTAAAAACTATGGGGGCTAGAGGGCTGCATTTTGGTATGTTTGATGACCGGAGGGTGGATGATCAACATACCAATTTTCAGCCCTCTAGCCTCAGTAGTTTTTAAGCGCTGAAGGCAGACAGAAAAAGTACGGACGGGCAGACAAATAGAATCCCAATAGTTTTTTTTTTTACAGAAAACTAAAAATTACCTTTTGGTGTCTGGCATTGGCAGAAAAGTACCATTTGTTGAGTGCTCTTGTTTTTTAATACTATGTATAATAATAATATAATTTCAAAGCTTTGTTTTTTGTGATGAAGAACATTGTTCACTAGACTGCGGAAATAATATCAGGAAAATAATCATAAGTTCTTATTTCGACCCATTGCCAAAACCGTAGAACTTTTCTTCGTGAAATCTGAAGACAAAATCCAAAATATTAAAACTCGTTTGAAGCAGTTTTTTTTTTTATTTTTTATTTTTTTACTTTTTTTACCAGAATTGCTGATAACTAATCATGCGCAAGAGCATTTTTGCGAATGCCTTTCGTACTGCGAAAGTTTTCTTCTTCTTTCCTATTTATATAGACATTCAAGCATTTTTTTTTTTTTTTTTTTTTTTTAAACCAGAATGTGATAACTAATCATGGGCGCAAGAGCATTTGTGCGAAAAAAAATGCCTTTCGTTACTGCGAAAGTTTTCTTCTTTCATGGGTAAAAAAAGCACACTTTGTCCCTGCATTCCATTTCATCAGTCTTTGATCTTCTGTGAGGGCATTTTCGTCGTTATCCTCCTGGGATTCATCTCCGCGCGTGTTTCTGATCTGTAATGGGATTCCCTTCTTTTGTCTCGTTCTTATTTGATTTCGTCCCCTCTCGGGTTTTCCTTAGATACAATTTCGCTTCTTTTGCCAAGGAATGTTTCCCGTTTGCAGCGCATTTTGGATGATTAACATTGATTCCTCTCGCAAAATGCGCCTCTCATTTTATGGGTTTATTTCTCGTTCCCTGTCGCATTCCAAGTGCGCCGTTTGGAACACTCGTGTATCTATTTGCAACACCCAATTATATGTTTTTTTTTGTTTTAAATAATAGATGTTTTCGTTAACAGTAGAGCTATTTTGTTGTTGTTATTAATAGGAAATAAAAAGTCGGAGACATTTAAGAACCCTGAAAAACTCGCCCAGTTCGTATAAAAACACTGTTATAGCAAAGAAAAGTTAACTAGAAACATTTAGGGACCTGTTGGGAACCATGGGTATACATACATACAGCATTCTAGAAATTTTGCTAAGAAACAAAAACTTCAGTTTCGGTCAGTCGTTTACGTTGAATTATTTAAAGAAAAATGGTATTTGTTGTTGTTGCATGTTATTAAATATTTCAGGTTTTAAGATTAGGATATGTATAAATATTCACTAGTCCAATTTGACGTATTTTTTTAAACATCTGGAGTAAAGCTGCCGCATTTCTGGTCTTTCCTCCATATTGTTTATTCCTCGAAAAAAAAAACTCCTGTTTGCTTTCTTGATCGATGGTTGCCAAGCCGTTATTCCTTCCTGTAAGACTAATATGCCCCTGTTGAGTTTACCAGGTCTTGCGCCTTTATCTTCAGTTTTGATATTGTTAGTGAAGTTCGTTTGTAAATTCTCTAAAGTTTAATCAGAGAAGTTTTCCCTCATAATATCGATTATTAAAGTGTGAACATTCAGGGAAGAGTTTTCAGCTCTTCGACCCAATTGAAAAAAGTAGCACCTTATTTCATATACAACTTGTTAGTTTTGTGATATAATTAGCTCATTCTGTAAGTCACAAATGTGCTCTTGAGAAACCCATTGTATAATCTATATCAATAAAATCCGAGTGACAGTAGGGGAGGCATGACACAGCTACCCTCCCCATGCGAATCAGTTTGTCCGTCCCGGATGATGGCGGGGTAGGTAAGGAAGACATCCACCCTCCTCCTGCAAACCTGTTTTTCTGACCCTTGGGGCGGGTGCGGGGGGGTTAGGTAGGGGACCGGAGGGTAGGGAAGACAGCAGCGCCGGGTTCCAGCACGCCGTCAAGCTCATTAGAAATAAATGAAAAAGGATGATGAGACCATGTTTATCATATCACCCTGTGGACTTGCCTGCCCAGTAAACAGAAACCTTACGGAACACAAATCTCAGGCGTTGTGTTGATGCTTTGGTAGGTTACGAATGGTGTTTGAATAATTTGAGACTCATTGAAGAATGGTTGACAAAACAATAAATTTTACTTTTGCAGTTAGATAACGGTGATCTAGATTATTTTCCATCTAGTAACTCCAGTTAATCGAAGATGTCTTTCATAGAATACAACTTACCCTATCTCTCTCTCTCTCTCTCTCTCTCTCTTCCTTCTCGCTCAGTCAAATCTCTCTCTCCCTCGTCTCTCTCTCTCTCTCTCTCTCTCTCTCTCTCTCTCTCTCTCTCTCTCTCTCTCTCTCTCTCTCTCTCTCTCATCAAAATCTAAATCTTTTCTTCTGGTGAATCATTCAGACCCAAGTGAATTACATATGACCAGTGGTCTCACGGGAAAATGGGAAGACGGCGACCTAATGTACATTCCCTGTCTTCCCATTACCTGAACCAGAAAGGCAATGATTCAGAGCTGAAAACAACAGTAATTTTGAATAGAAAAACTTAGAAAAAATATGTCAGGGAGTTTTAAGTAAGGAATTTAGATATTCTAACCATAAGTTGTTGTTTTTTTTTTTTTAAATCATAAAGAATTGTAACCATGCTAATTTTCTCTCCAAACTGAGTAATTGTTATTCTGCAAGGAACAGATTGTTTGTCTGAAGGCAGCAAATCTCGTTTGCCGTCACACAAAGACAACGATAAGAAAGCACGAGGCGAAACCTTCGCCTGTAGAGCAAAGCCCCTGGGGAAGTGTCTCCACGTGTGCTTCTCTGACGAAATCACTGGGGATGATGAGGTCCATCGTAATGGCTTGCTCGAACGCTCGTGCGGGAAAATAAATTATGTCCCTTTCTTCTCACTCATGTCAGACATTTACTTTGTGAACGTTATTGAGGATATTGTTTGATATCAGTATGACTTTCTATAATCTCTTTTATTCATTTTTTTATGCGGGATCCGAAGAGAAAGGAATAGGAATAATATCGCCGTCATGATTAGTTAGAATAAAAAAAATTGAAAAAGTGTGAAGAAATCGTCAGAATTCAGAATAAATCGATTGCATTACTTGTCAACATGTTAATACCGGAAAAAGGTGTTATTTGTTTTCTAATTACCATTTTTACAAAAGGATGTCGGTAATTAACAATTTCCATTTACACTCCTGGATGTAATTTGTCAACAGTTATACTCCTTGTGTAAGAAAAATTTTGATATCATATCATTGTTCATTCTGGTAAGTTGAGTTCCGGTATTTCTGACATTAAAATATGATTTTATAGAGAGAGAGAGAGAGAGAGAGAGAGAGAGAGAGAGAGAGAGAGAGAGAGAGAGAGACGTGGACAGAAGTTTAAAACATATTTTGCAAGTACTTTTGTGAGTTGCTTAAAATTCAAGCAGAACTAAGCCTTTTCTCTGAAATGTAAGCTTGTAAGATATTCACAAATTCCGTCTAGTAGTTCCTTGTTGAAGGAGTGGGTTACATGCTCGCCTACCGATTCGGTAGTCTGAAGTTCGATTCTCCACTTTGCCAACTTGGAACCACAGGAATGCGTTACTGGTGATTAGAAATTCATTTCTCTAAATAATGTGGCCCGGATCCCACAATAAGCTCTAGGTCCCGTTGCTAAGTAACCAATCGGCTCCTAGCCATGTAAAAATATCTAATCCTTCGGGCCAGCCCTAAGAGAGCTGTTAAACAGCTCAGTGGTCTGGTTAAAACTAAGATATACTTGACTTTTTTTATTCAATCTGGTGTTATGGTTCTTGTGATTGTGGAATTTTCCATGATGTTTTGGAGAGCTAACTGTTTTTTGATTTCCGGAGCATTTTCACTTATTTGAGCTTCAATGAGAAAAGTAGGAAAACAGTCTCGCAGTTTTTAGTTGTACGTATTGTTTATCAGAAATTTTAAATTGTTGTATGATTTTTCCTCCTGCGTAATAGTATAAGCAGCAAGGATACCATGTTGAAAGTAATGGCTCCAACTTCATTATGACACTAATGATGATGTAATGTGAAGTAATGCAATCATTCTTAACATTTGATGTGTCGGTTTTTCTTTTTTCAAAGCAAGCAGCTGTCGCTGGAATTATTCGTAAAATATTCAGTAAGTAAGAGTAATCACCCCCTGTGGCTTGAGATTTCTTTTGAATAGACATTTTAAGAATCGTTTGTTCGTTGTGTAACGTATTTTCTATTTCATTGACGGAAAATATGGGACTTAAATTATAATGAAATTGTGATATTAAACGTATCTTCTATAATAATGGATTTCATTGGCGGAAAATATGGAACTGAAATTTTAATGAAATTGTGATATTAAACGTAAGGTGTCAGAATAGTACTTGTAAAAAGAGATAAGGTATTTTCTCGATGATAGTTATATGTTGCGGATTATTTTCGTTTCTTTATTAGTTGCTCTGATTTTGATCATTGTTTCTGGTAAGTAAGAACATTTAAAGGATTTGTGTATTTTTCTGTCTCTTGTGTTTCCGTAATCTTCTCGGTTTCATGTTCCAAAAATACATTTATCGCTCTATTTTTGTGTATGTGTGTGCGTGTGCGTGTTTCTGCGTTAAATAATGTCGTGCCAATTAGCATTGTTGTGATGAACAGTTACATTAAATAGGTTTCATTTCCTATCAGAAAATAATTATCAGTATCTAAGAGCCTTTTATATCTGTTGTTTAAAACTACATCCACCTCAGAATCTTGAATTTTTCAGTTTGAGGATAATACAGCTCCTTTGGATTTTAAGGAAAGTGAAGTAACGAATATCCCGAACAACATTATGATTAGTAAGCTAAAAGAATTGTAACCCAATTTTGGCCCTGTTCCATTCGTCCGATGAACTTGAAATTTTGCTTGGTTACTCAATCCTGGTGACAATCCTTACATGGTCTGTAGGTCAGCAGTGACCTCTAGCGACCCCACAGTGACCTCTCCTATGGTAGATTCACAACAGCCGTACATCTGATGTCTAGGCCAGTCCCTTACGACGCTCCTGATTGGTTGTTGATAAGCCAGTGACAGGGCTGGAAACTCTCAGTCTCTCTAGAGAGTTCATATAGTCATGATGTATGTTCCACCTCTTCTGAGGGATGCTTTTGAAAGACGTATTCCTCAGGAGAGGTGGAACATACATCCTGCCTATGCGAACTCTCGAGAGAGACTGAGAGTTTCCAGCCTTGTCTTTGGCTTATCAACAGCCAATCAGGAGTGTCGTAAGGGACTGGCCTAGACATCCAATGCACTGGCGATGTGAATCTACTATAGTATCTCAGGATTCGTATGCAACTCTTCGGATTTTTCACATCTTTAACTCGGTAAATAACTAAACTGCTTTTTCAAACCTCGACAGGATTATGAATTTCGTTAGCTACAGTCCTAAATAATTCGGATATAATATCTGTCAAAACTAAAATGTGTAAATTGAATATATATATATATATATATATATATATTATATATATATATCTATATATATATATATTATATATATAATTTATATATAATTAACCACGCTTTTATTAAATGCAGAAAAAAAGTGAAAAATAAATTTTTGGAGACATCAGGATTTTTTTATAATTTATCATGTGTACAAAAATAAAACGTGGGCGCCAGACAAAGGAGGAAATGCTACAAGAAATAAAAAAAAAATCTTTTCTTGCAGCATTTCCTTCCATGTTTGGCGCCCACGATTTTATTATTGTAGACATGATAAATTGTAAGAAAATCCTGATGTCTCAAAAAATTTATTTTTCACTCTTGTGCATTTTAAAAATAAAACGCGTTTTTAAAAACTATTTTTATGTTGAAGTTTATATTCCATCTCTTTGATATTAATTTTTTTTTTATTTTTTTTATTTCAGGTCATGCTGACATTGCACGTAAGTTGTCTTCAGGCATTTCTACTTTCTTTCGTCCCCTTCGCTTCGTCGGAGTTTACTTTCAAGACCTGTTGGCTGGTGACTGTGCAGTAATTCGCGAAACATGAAAACTTGAAATTCGGGCTCTTTGTTACTCAGTCGGAAGCATCTGTAGACCTTCACGTGGCATGAAAACCTTTCTTTTAGGAAATAATATATTCGTTGCAGTTGTTATAACCTGTCAGTTGAGCTGATAAAAAGTATGTGATCCAGCAGGTGATTGATGATCGAAACAGAGTATTACTCTGACCTCAAATAGTTTTTATTATGGTCTTTTCATTAAAGACTTCTAGACGTAAAATGACAGAAATGGTTTGCTCTCTAGGTCTGAAGTTTATCCTCTTGGATGGAATTTGTTTATTAGCATGAATATTAGTAGTAGTATTGGTAGTAGTAGTAGTAGTAGTAGTAGTAGTAGATTTAATATATTTTATGGACTGTGAAACACTATGAAGCGTGACAGCAAAGTAAGAAATGCCCACTACTACGAGAACTGTTATAACAATTGTTGTAACTTATAATAATTGATCAGATCTAATCCACACGTAATTGCCGTATGGTTAGGACAGTGTGATCCACATACCAATTGGCAGCTCTCTGGACTCAGTTGTTTTTGAGGTTTGAGGGCGTAGCCTCAATTGTTTTTGAGATCTTACGGCGTAACCTCAGATGTTTTTTGAGATCTGAGGGCGGACAGAAAAAGTGCGGAGAGACAGACAAGTACCATCTCAAAGCTAAAACCGAAAGGGAAGAAAAATGTATAACTGCATAGGTCGTTCAGAGATGGAGACTGGCAATTGGATCAAATACTATCACATGATCAACTAAGAGGTATTATCTTTGCGATCCGGTTACCTCTCCGGATCCTCATGAAGTGTTACAAGTGAGGAGATTGAAATAACAATGATGCGTAAATTTATTTATCAGAATTTTAAAATTTAAAGTTAAGATAAAAAAAACCTTGTCATTAACGTGAATGAGGAAACTTCGTGAATCTTTTATGGAGTCGGATCTGTCTCGGAATTTTATGACTCTTCCTTAACCCCGATACAGCTCCTTCACATAATTTGGTTCGAATGGGACCATTAAACCTCTGTGCTATTTATGGAGAGGCAGACAAACAAAGAGACATAAATTCCGCTCAGCTTTGCTGACTTTGCCCAATGTAATATCTCGGTACAAAAGTTCAGACAGTTAACGTGAAAAACATTTTGCGAATTGAAAATAACTTTGTTTCCAATTTTGCTCAAATTTCCGCTATAATTTCGGCAGGTGTTTCATAATTTATGCATATGGCCGATCTCATGAATAGTAATCACGCAGAATTAAATGAGCTCTTGTCAGAGTTAGTAACGCTGAACCTGGAGTCTGATATCACAGTCTTGGGGCAATATTGTTGCAAATGAATAATGACACGAGCTCCTCCGGGAACAAGAACGATGGAGGAAAGCGTTTTTCATTTAGCACTGCGCAAAGAAGGAGAAAAGAGGAAACCTGAAATAACAGGGCGCCTCTCGTAAATTAGAAGACTCCTCAAAGAGAAAACTCGCGCAATCTTCTCGCGGAGAAGAGAAACCCCCATGAGATCGTTTTCATTTCTCTTCTCTCTTAAAGAGAAACTCCGGAAGCTTCCGAATGCCGATTTTTACATTCCAAACACTCACTGTTTGACTGTTACTTTGCTCGAAGAAAAAGGAAAGAAAATTCAGAATGGTGGTGTAGCGCTAACATTTATACGTCCGGAAAACCTTTTATTCTTGAGCTAGGGAACAACGGATAGTCTTCATGGTAGTAAACCGCCCCCCCCCCCCCCCCCCCCCTCCCCCCCCCCCCGCCAACCCTACGATTCTAAAGCATTTACTAGTGTCCTGAAGAACAGAAGTCAAATAAATGTGTCACCGTACCCTTTGTCTGCGAAATGCGGTCTTTCATACACCATTCAACACCTTTTGCATTTTCCCTGCGAGTTCAAATGCTTATAGTGTAAATCTCGACAAAGAACTTATTGAAGTGAATGTATAATTAAATAGAAAATCATGCATGTTGAAAAAAAAGCCGAATGAAAGGAGGCTGTGCCCAGTATACTGTTTCCTCTTTATTGTCGTATGTTTAACTTTCTATAATAATAAAATCCGAGTGGATCTAACTGTATTTGGGCCTCCGCCATGTGACAACAGTAGGGAAGACTAGACACAGCCATCCACCCCCTAGAAACCGGTTTGTCTGGCATGGGTAGGGGCGGGGTAGGTAGGGGAACGGGAGGGTAGGGGAGACATCCACCATCGTCCTGCAAACCTGTTTGTCCCCCTGGGTGGGGACGGAATAGAAAGGGGAGACGGCAGGACCCAGTTCCAGCGCGTGGTTATCATTATGTTTTCGTCTGCAACACCGTAACCTCAGTTACTATTACAATAGTTTTCTTTAATAGGTCAGAATCAAGTTAGTTTTCATGCTTAAATATTCACCGCTGAAATTCTTTGGCAGAAATAGAGTACTACTATCACGTTCCGCTACCTATCCCGTCCCTACCCAGGTCGGACAAACCTGTTTGCAGGGTGTGGTTGGGTGTGTCATGTCTCCCCTAATGTCACCCAGGGGAGGGCGAACAAGACCCACCCGGATTTTATTATTATAGATTATAAGGCATAATTAATACTGTAATTTGAATTTGTTTTGTTTCCTTTCACTAAACGGCATACGATACGGAGTCTGAGATTAGGTTTCTATTGATCATTATACTACACGGTCTCATGTGAATAATGGTTCGACATTGTCATTAAAAATAATTAATAATCTATATGAAAATGTCGTATTCAACCCAAAATGATGCAACCTTTGCTGCAAGTTTCTAAACTCTTCAATCACCTGGTGTGATCTGCATTCAAATTCTCTTTGTTATACGTTGAGATTATAAGCTTCATTGAAACCTTTTGAACCTTGAATAGGTGTGATATTATTTAAACCGTTCTCTGCTTATGTGTGTATTTCATCACTGAGTATGTATATCTAGTTTCCTTTAATAATTGTTTACATTCGCCATTACGAAACTATTTGTCTTCACTAACTCCTAATGGTCATATTGGATGCTGTATTCTTTTACTTCATAAGTTCATGGTGTAATAAACATTGTAGATGAACTAAAGTTTGTGAGTGACATATAGACATATTGGCGAAATACACGACACACACACACACACACACACAAGAGAGAAGAGAGAGAGAGAGAGAGAGAGAGAGAGAGAGAGAGAGAAAATTGGCTTGAGCCGTGAGATGCGAAACATGGTCATGGGCGAGGAGGCGAAAATGCTAAGTAAAACAATTTGTTAGGCCTTAAACCTGAGTGATCGTGGTTCGTGCCTTCGTAATATTTCCTGGTATTGGGAGGTGTTGCAATAAATATCCCGAAGATAGAATGCAGGTGAACCGAAAGATTCCACTTGCTTGAATTGAATGAAGGGGTTCTAGAAATTGAATTATCACATTCATTGATATTAATTTTTTTATCTTACGTAAATAGAAAGGTTAGAAGACAATAGCTTAATATGCACGTATGTGGACACAGTTTTTTTCAGATGTATAAAAATACCGTAACATATCTATATCCATACCCATGCTCGTACCCATACCCATATCCAAACCGTACTCATACCCATCTCCATAGCATAACCATACCCATATCCGTTCCATACCATTCCCATAGCGGTCAGTACCTACATATACCTTTACTATACTCATATCATACTATACTCATACCTGTACCCATATCATACCCATAGCTATACCTATAACCATAGCCATACCTTACTCATATCTTCTTACCATACCTATACCTATATCCATTCCATACCGATGTCATAACATAACCATCCCCATACCGTTACCCTTACCCACAGCTAATAATAGTCTACGGGCATATACAAACAACTGGCCATATCATAGTGTAGGTGCCATTGGCGGTTCCGGAGCATCACCAGTAGTGCCTGCTGTTGCTCTAGAATTATCCATTTCGGAACAAAAATAACAAAGCTCAGCCAAAAATGCTTTATTACGTACCATTGGGTCACTTTATGTTGACAATTTCTGGACAGTTAAAATATTATTCTTGAAAGACGTCTTCACGACTCCAGGATCCTTTGAAGCAGTCTTCAGTTCCTAATGGAATTCTTGTTGGATCCACTTCTCTTCAAGAACGTGGGCTTTCCCCCCAAAAAAGGGGGAGGGGATGGGGAAGGGGAAAAGGGAGGATAGGGGGGAAAGGGGGGAAGGGAAGGATAGGGAAGGGGAGGGGAGGGGGAGGAAGACACACAGACACCAGCCACACGCGCACACACACACATTGACAGAAAGGCAGCCAAGGAAATTAATATAATAGAACCAGAAACTCGCTATCGCTCGCATTGCTAGTTCCTAAACCAATAATCATATCTCTACCATATCCATACCCATGCCCATATCTGAACCCATATCATACCCATATCTATACCCATATCTGTTCCATACCCATATCTATACCCATATCTGTTCCATACCCATACCTATATCTGTACCATACCCGTACTCATATCTGTACCATACCCATTCCCATATACATACCCATTCTTATACCCATACCCCTCCCCCCTTTACCGGTTGCAATCTGATCCCTATGTTAAGAGGCCAGAGGGATGAGAACAGCATATATTTGTTACAATATATATATATATATATATATATATATATATATATATACATACATACATACATACATACATACATACATACATACATACATATGTGTGTGTGTGTTTTTACATAACTGCACACACACAGATGGAAACATTATACATTTTACTCTAGTGACTGAGATAGACCATTGTAATAAAATAGAGACGGAACATCAAAAGGGATTAAAATTACCCTTGTATTGACGTTGTATGATTTCCTGGGAAGTGAAATGAGCTTTTAGTTTAATCCTCAAAATTGATTCATTTTAATGTTTTAAAATAATTTGATCTAATATTCGAAATTAGTTTTATTCATCAAAATCAGTATAGCGGAAAAATTAATTAATACATTGTAGATCATGAGGAGATGCTTTAGCTAATAACTCAGTCTTGTGGCTCTTAGAGATTCCTTCAGTGATCCATATATAAAACTGAGTCTCTCTCTCTCTCTCTCTCTCTCTCTCTCTCTCTCTCTCTCTCTCTCTCTCTCTCTCTCTCTGGTCATCCATATACCATGAATACTTCATAGTTTTTTTTTTTTAATCTGATAACGCCTTGATGCGTTCTTCATTGAAGGAACAAAGGATGTGCATACTATATACGTACATGTCTACTGGAATATAACATAATTAAATAATCGGCACGTCTTAGACAGGTTGGCAAGTTGAGTAGTTTTTATGCTTTCATTTGCATCACCTCAGATTTGTTAGGAAATTGAATTATTTTTCTGGGTCCTACGGATTTTATCATTTATATTTGATCAGGAAGCTTGTATAAAATGTGTGCTTATATTGAATGCCTTTCCCTTCATTCTTCGCCAAAAATGACTTCATAAGGTTTGTATATATATATAGATATATATATATATATATATATATACATAAACATACATATATATAAATACCAATACATACATCATACATACATACATACATACATATATATACACGTATATAATAAATTTACCTAACTGCCAACTGATTCAGAAATCTTATGTCATGAAATACTGGAACCCTTTTATTCAGTACTTGTTATTTTCATGGAAAACAGATACAGTGAAGCAACTGCTGTGAGCAGCGCCGTTTTTAATATTTTTTTGCTGGACATTTTTCATATGAAGTCCATCAGAGACGCTTCAAAACCAAAAGACAAACAAACGTAGAAAACCGGAAGGCAGGAACGAAAGATAGAGCAAAGCACAAATCGAAGACCCGCCTCGGCCCAGCCATTCAAAAACCATTAGCTCCATGTTGAAATTTGTCGAGCTCCACCATTTTTATTTTCTCCGTAAAATCGTCCACGGTTTAGGGAAAGTTTAATTGATGTTTTCGTGGCATGAAATTGTTGAACATTTCCCAGAGTATGGCGCGTTACTATAGATTCCTCTCGGAGCTCTTCAATAAATTACTTCCTGTTCACTTTGATGGGAATTGTAAGTTTGGGTGATATTTATTAGTTTCCTAAAGGAAAGAAAATTAAAGTATTAAAGGTTTAATTTTTTTTTTACTTTATTTTCTATTTCTCACATTTTTTTTCTGTCGCCTTGCTTATTACAGTTTACTTCTGGCAGCACTCCTCCCCTACTTCAGGTTTCTGCTTCTTCCTTCCTCTTACACCTCCAACTTCCTCTCTTCATCTTCCTGCTCCTCCTCCTCCTCCTCTTCCTTTTTTCCTACCAATAATATTCGTCCCTTTGACATCTCTGAAAAATCCAGAAGCAAATTGACTCAGGTTTATGTCGTCGGATAAATTGGCGCTTTTTACGACAGGGGTCTGTCCCTGCTTTGTTCAATATTTTTAGAGTGCTGAAGGTTAAAATCATTATTTAATCAATTCATTCTCCTTCTTTCGTTCATTTGAGGAACGCATAGGTAGATGGTGATAGTTTTCGAAGGTTCGGGGTAGAAGATGGAAGTTTTCTATCACTGTCACTGGGAGGTGAATATTTCTCTTGCGGTGAGTACAATTGTTTCATTCGTGTAGACTTTTAAGAGCCATTGCAAGTCTGCATTTGAATTCAAAGCAAAATGCACCTTATCAGTGATGAGGATTTGCCGACAACTCGGTTCCTTTGTCTTCTCTCCTTTACAGAAATCACTCCACGGCCGTTGGAGTTTCTATTGAAGGTCACACTTAAACCAAAGCCCTACACTTCACAGCGCTGAGGTCAAATAATGGTCTAAATGTAGACAAGAATTTTCTACAAAGCTCTCGAGATATCATGTCACACGGCCAAACACTGTTGCAATGGAATTTTTTGCCGATTTCTTCCGTATCCGAAAGACGTGTCCAGTAAAAGAGCAGCACGATGAGGTACTCGCTGTTAATAAGAGAATTTTAATCATACACTTCTGAGAATTTTAAGATTGAGAATATTTTACGAAACACGGCTCACTTAGATTTAGCCATATGCAGAACGAGCAGGAAGACAGTCTTGTGTACGAATTTCTCAGCGAACTTGAATAATTCTTTTGTTAATGTTAGTTATTCGTCAAAGGCCAACTTCATTCGGTCAAGGGTTAACTGCTTGTATATCCTTATTTAGATTTCCTAATGGATTTGGAAGATTTCCATCGGTATTGGCAAATGGACTTGGCGTTGTAGTCGAGTTTCTTATTTGTCTTAACATTAGCGCATCCCATTAGAAACGTTTTTGTGTCGTATCTTCCATCCATGAAACAAGGCTTATTTCTTTTCTATAGGGCTCATGCTCGTGGACTCCGTAGGGGGTAGTGCTGTCAGTGCACCTCACGCGGTGCACTGTAGGCACTGCTTAAGGTTCTTTGCAGCGTCCCTTCGGCCTCTAGCTACAGCCTCTTTCTTCTGTACCCCCATTCATATTCCCTTTCTTCCATCGTACTTTCCAACCTCTCTAACAATTGTTTCACAGTGCAACTACAAGGTTTTCTCTTGTTACGCCTTCCAGACCTTCTTACTGTCCATTTCCCTTTCAGTGGTGAATGACCTCGCAAGTCCCAGCGCTTTGGCCTATATTCTATAATCCAATCTGTCTTTGCCCGTGAAAACCACTCCCCTCTTTTTCTGGTTATCGTAATATTTCGGATGAGGGTTTAACACTTTGTCTTTTGACTTTAATTGTATATTAATCTCAATGCTCAATTTTTTTTTTTATAAAAGAAAACTATTGATATGGCTGTTTGTCTGTCCATCCACACTTTTTCTGTTCGCCCTCAGATCTTAAAAACTACTAAGGCTAAAGGGCTGCAAATTGGCATGTTGGTCATCCCCCCTCCAATCATCACACCTACCAAAATGCAATCTGTAGCCACAGTAGATTTTATTTTGTTAAAGGTTAAAGTTACCCATGATCATTCGTCTGGCACCTTTATAGGTGCCAACAATACAGGTCACCACCAGGCCGTGGCTGAGAGTTTCATACAGAATTATAAGCTGTACAGAAAACTTTATTGTACCAAAGAAATTTCGGCGCATGTTTTACGTGTTTTGTTTAGTGTTTGTTTGGTTGGATTCTGTCTGCAGAAAAACAAAGGAAAGAGGAAAAATACTTCCAAAAGGAAGTGTTTTTGCTTTCTTGTTCTTTAACTCTGCTGCCCTGTAACAAGCGTGGTCACGGACAGTGCCTGAGCTGGCAAGAGCAGAAGTAGCAAACGCGCCCACGGGGCACAAGCGAGGACAGTGCAAGAGCATAGGCAGGCGTTGCTGATGTCATGTCGCGACTGCTTGAAATAGAATTTTCATCACATCACCGTGATTCATACACATGCCTTAAAGGACATTTGTAGCTTAATGCATGTATATGAATGAAGGCAGACGGGGTTGGATATCGATTCTAATTACAAATACTTGACTTCGATAGCGATTTGTGAGGTCGGAATCGGTATCAGCTTATACCTCACATGTTGGCCGAGTCGAAAACATCACTGAAGTCCTGATTTCTCCTTTGTCCACCGGGCGCTGGTTCGAACCCACGAGAGGACGAAATTATTAGCAACTAAAAAATTCCCCTTCGGTTAACGTTATGAAAGTATATTAATTCCGAGATAGAGCGAATTGGATATTAATGCATGCATATATATATATTATATTATATATATATATATATATATATATATATATATATATATAAAAGAAAACTAGTTTATGGGGTTAATAACGCCAGGCATGAAAAGTTTGAATCCTGTGCCAAACTGTAAATCTTGGAGTGAGTATTTCTGCTATCTCCCCTACCCTCCCGATGCCCTACCTACCCAACCCCCACCCGGGGCGGACAAACTGGTTTGCATTGGGTGGGTGTCTGTGTCGTGTCTCCCATTCTGTCACCTGGGGAAGACAAACAAGATTCACTCTGATTTTATTGGTATAGATCATTCGGAACCTTATATTTTCTTTGCCCTGAAACCCTGTTTAGTTTGGTTCTTAAGTGGGCGTCGAGAATATTCCATCGGGTGTTATGGAGACAGTTATTCGTTATCTTGAATGACCCCAGACTTTGGGCATTGGTTTATCAGTCACTTCCATTATCAGCAAATTCATAGGTAATAGTAATTTTGATATGAATGGCCGACGGAGAACGAATTTTTGTTTTTTTATTTATTTCAAGTAATAACTTTAGTTCAATTTCTTCTTGGTCAGAATGCCAAGCATTAACTTAAGCAGAAGTCGCTGTGGAGAAATCGACTTGAAAAATCTCTTCATAGGCTCTATTTTTTCCTTGATACAGATAGTTTTTTTTTGTGGGTGAGTCAGTTAACCTGTATTATTAACACGAAACATAACATCAAAACATGCCTTATTCAGATTTACTAAAAAGGCGATATAGTTTTTATGAAATACTCATTATGATATAGAACTGGAATGTAACCGCTGACTGAGACTAATATTCAATGAAAGATTATCTCTCTCTCTCTCTCTCTCTCTCTCTCTCTCTCTCTCTCTCTCTCTCTCAAGAGGCTCCGTGACAATTAGGTTCTATATGATCCTCCTCCATTGTGAGCCTCTCTTTGTGATTCGAATCACAGCCGTTGAATTCACGCTCTCTTCCGGGTCGCTTGAGTTGATTGTCTTGCTTTCATTTCCGTAAGTGAGATTCTAGAGAGAGAGAGAGAGAGAGAAGGGGGGTGTAGGTCGGGGGTCGGTGGAGGTGGGGGAGGCCGGGGGAAGGATGGGGACTGACCTTTAGGTCAACTACGGACGAATGGAAAGATTTTTTATTTAAGAGTAAAACTTCAAGCCAAACCCAACGTAAGACTGCTGTATTTTAATTATATATATATATATATATATAATATATATATATATTATTATATTATATATAGAGGTAGCTAGATAGATATAAATTATATATATATATATATATGTGTGTGTGTGTGTGTGTGTGATATGTATATATATTTTCCTTTAATGGGGAGGTTAACCGAAGATAACGGTCACTGCCATCTTTGTGCTTCAGATATAATTATTATTTATTTTTCAGACTGTATAAATATTTGTATAGGACAACACTGAATGACTATTCCATTATTGCCCATGTACGAATTAAGAATATTACTGGAAGTTACGTATAACAAAAGAATGCTGATTAACTAAGAACCTCATGAAATCAGACATGCATAAAACGCATTATAACGATGAACAAGTAGATAATGCGCCGGAGTTTCTTCGGCGCAATCGAGTTTTCTGTACAGCGTATAATGCTGTATGAAATTGTCAGCCAAGGCCCGGTGGTGGTCTTTGTTGTTGGTACTTATAGCGGTGCCAGACGCACGATCACGAATAATTTTAACCTTATATAAAATAAAAGCTGCTGAGATTACAGAGTTGCTATTTGATATGTTTGATGATTGGAGGGTGGATGATCAACATACCAATTTGCAACCCTCTAGTGTCAGTAGTTTTTAAAATCTGAGGGTAGACAGAAAAAGTGCGAACAGACAGACAAAGCCACCTCAATGGTTTTCTTATACAAAACTACAAACGAACGTGGTATGCATGTAGCCTTAAAGTAATAAAATGAATTTTTGTTGTTCATCAACATCCATAATCCTAGAAAATAGTTTTGCCATTATGTGATGAAATTTATACCTGGGGTTTTGAGCAATGCAACATCTTTGAGATCTACAAGTTCCAGTCGAAATAGGCTTCGTAGAAAACTGCCAAGCATGTTATTATCGTCTGGTATAGGTTTAAGACAAACTGACGTTTTTTGGAGATGGAACTCGCCGCTTTTAACCATTTTGCCTGTAAGCAAAAGATTTGTGGGAGCCTGTTAGATTTAAGGGAAGAGAACAGTACTCCAGTAAAGGTTGTCCAAAATGTACATATTCAGTGTTTCCGAGCGCGCACACACTTAAATATTGTCTGCGTCTTTGTAGATGTAAGAAAACTGCTCAGATGCAGTTTCATATGTATGGAAAACGTATATAGTTATGACAGATAACGAGACCTTACCTTACAGACCTTACATTTTGTTCGGGTTGCCCCAGGTCCCTCAGTGTGAGGCACCTCTAATGTCTAACAGAGAGTTGCTAGTACATCTTCCGGTATATTTTGCATCTTCCAATCTTGGATGGTCTGGGATGCAGTTTAGATATTTGTCGAGCTTATTCTTAAACACATCTACGCTCACTCATGATATATTCCTCAGATGAGCTGGCAACGCATTGAATAGACGCTGCATTATCGATGCTGGTGCGTAGTGGATTAATGTCCTGTGTGCTTTCCTTATTTTTCCTGGTATAGTTTTAGGCACTATTAATCTACCTCTGCTTGCTCTTTCTGATATTTTTAGTTCCATGATGTTTTCTGCTATTCCTTTTATCTGTTTCCATGCCTGAATTATCATGTAGCGTTCTCTTCTCCTTTCTAGACTATATAATTTTAAGGATTGTAGTCTTTCCCAGTAGTCAAGGTCCTTAACTTCTATTCTAGCTGTAAAGGACCTTTGTACACTCTCTATTTGTGCAATATCCTTTTGATAGTGTACCATATCATATTGCAATATTCAAGTGGACTACGAACATATGTTTTATAAAGCATAATCATGTGTTCAGCTTTTCTTGTTTTGAAGTGCCGTAACAACATTCCCATTTTTGCTTTACATTTTGCCAATAGAATTGCTATTTAATCATTGCATAACATGTTCCTATTCATCATCACACCAAGGTCTTTAACTGCTTCCTTATTTGTGATTGTCTCATTATTAGGTCCCCTATATGCATATAGCTTTCCTTCTCTGTCTCCATAATTTACTGATTCAAATTTATCAGAGTTAAATACCATCCTATTTACTTCTGCCCAATCATATACTTTGTTAAGGTCTCTTTGTAGAGCGTTCATATCTTCATCACAAGTAATTTCTCTACTTATTCTTGTGTCATCGGCGAAACTACTCACTACCGAATCCTTAACATTACTGTCTATGTCTTCAATCATAATAACAAACAGTATTGCAGCTAACACCGTACCTTGTGGCACACCGGATATTACCTTGGCTTCATCCGATTTCTCATCGTTTGCAATGACTATCTGTTTTCTGTTGTGTAAAAATTCTTTTAACCATCTTCCTACTTTATCCACGATATTGTGTTTTCTAATTTTCTTTGCTGATATATTATGGTCTACCTTGTCAAAAGCTTTTGCAAAGTCTAGATAAACCACATCTGTTTCATTTCCGCTTTTCATATTTTTGAATAATTCTCACGGTGGACTAACAGTTGGGTTTGTGTACTTTTTCCAGGTACGAAACCATGTTGTCCTATATTAAACAAATTATTTTTTTATTAAATGTTTCATAATATTTTCTTCATTACCCTTTCATACACTTTCATAATATGTGATGTTAGACTCACAGGCCTATAATTACTTGCCTCTAGTCTTGATCCACTTTTGAAAGTAGGGGTAATTTGTGCTCATCATAAATCTTGCCTGTATCTACACTTTGTCTTAATAATATTGCAAGTGGCTTTGTGGTAGAATGAACTACTTTCTTTAACAAAATAGCAGGAACTCCATCAGGCCCTGCTGCAGCTCCATTTTTAATGTCATTAATAGCCTGCACAAAATCAGCTTCATTAATATCTATGTCAGCTAAATATTCACTATTTTCGTCCCTTACTTCTATATCATTATCTTCATTATCTATTCTAGGGGTGAATTCTCTCTTATATCGTTCTGCCAATATGTTGCAAATTTCCTTTTTTTCATTCGTTAATCTCCCTTCAATTCTTAGAGGGCCTATTTCTATTCTTTTATTCATCTTTTTCGCGTATGAGTATAATAGTTTGGGGTTTTGCTTGATATTTATTAGGGTTTTTTCTTCCAAGTCCCGTTTTTCATTTTCTTTTGATTGTATCTCTTTTGTTCTGCTTTTCTATCTTACTTTTTAGTTCTATAACTTTCCATGCATTTTTTTTTTCTTTTGCAAGACCCTTTTTCCACTTTCTGATTTTCTGGAACAAGATCCTTCTGTCTCTTGGTATGCATGACTGATGTTTACTTTTCTTCTTCGGTATATATTTATCCACTATTTTCTCTAATATTTTATATAATATCTCCGTATTTACCCTTATGTCATCACTTACGAAAATGTTATCCCAATATTTGTTTAATTCTTCATTTATTTCTGACCATTTTATATTTTTACTGTAGAAGTTGTATTTTCCATATCCTTCCCACTTTTTCATTTCTTGCTTATCTCTGTTTTCACTTGCTTTGGAATGGACTGTTAATTCTATGACATTATGGTCTGAAATACTTGCATTATAAACTATTATTTCTTTAACATAATTCATCTTGTTCACAAATACTAGGTCTAAAGTATTTTCCTTTCTTGTTGGTAGGTGATTTATTTGTTGAATGTTGTATTCTAGTAGCATATCTAATAGCTTTTTGAATTGCCTCTTATCTTCTGCACTACTATTACTCTCTTTTTTATATGTATAAGTACAACCACAATCTCCTATTCGTTCTTTCCAGTCTACAAAAGGAAAGTTGAAGTCTCCAGATAGGAGAATAGTCCAGTCCTTGTGATTTCTACATATATCATCCAATTTTTCTATTATTAAGTCAAACTCTTTAGTATTAGGAGGTCTACATATTACTATGTTCATTAATTTTTCAAATTCAAATTTTACCGCTATTAGTTCACATTCTGAGTTACTATATTTCTCATATATTTTTCCTTGTTTTTTGTCTTTCCCATATATTGCGGTTCCCCCTTGATTCCTATTTTTTCTATCTGATCTATAAGTTTGGAACCCTTTTATTTGATCATCATTCCCAGTCTCTTGGGAATACCAGGTTTCACTTATATTCATTATATTTATTTTCTTTTCAATTTGGGTTAGTTCTTCTAAGTACTCTATTTTTCTTTTTGAGTTACTCGTAACTAAACCCTGCGCATTCATCACTATGATGGTTTGCGTGTTTTCTCCTTCATTTAATATTGGTAATAATAAGGATTTTCCCATGTCTCTTTCCTGTTCTGGTATGTTGTTCTTATTTTCATTTCCAGAAATTCTGACATTAAAAAATCTAACTTTTCCATAATATTTGATCTTCCTTCATCATAATTATTCATTTTGTGTCTGAATCTGCAATTTTCTCCGTATCTCCAATATCCTCTTGCATAATAAATACAGTTATTATCTCTTGAGTAGAATCTTGGAGCTGAGGCTTTGATATTTTTTGCTGACATCTCTGCATATCTCGTTGATGGCTTGCTTTTTTCTTTTACCTGATATTCTTTATTCCTCTCTTTATTTGTTTCTTTCTTATTTTGGATTTTATTACTTGATTGATTATTTATTTGATTATGATTCATGGCTACAGGGTGCATATATTTACATTTTTTGTCGAACTTACATCCTTTTCCTTCTTTTAGGTTTTTGCAGATTTTTGGATGCAGATCTCTGCAATCATCCTCATAGCCATCTAGGTATGCACATTTACCATATATTTCATAGTTGTGACATACCTTAGGATGTTTGTAGTAACATCTTTCTCCAAATCTGCAATTCCCTCTTTTCAAAAGGTTGCAGACTTTGTCTTTTTTGTCTATTTTTTCCTCTTTCCCGTCATTGTGTAGATCTGGGTAGAGCCTCTTCGGGATTTTCTTTGTGTTGTCATATCGTAATTTATTTCTTCGTAAGTATGCTGCTTTATTGCCTCATATGTAGTATCAATGAGTATCTCTGCATCCATACTTTTATCTTGTTCTCTGTTTTCCTTATTTTTTTCTGTCATTTCAGTTTTGTTTACTTCTCTTCCGTTTTCCTCTTCTTCTTCTTCCTCATCCTCTTCTTCTTCATCCTCAACTATTTGTACATTTAATCTTGATTTAATAACATTGTTTATCCATGATAGACATGTTGAGCAAAATATTCTAGTATCTTTTCTCATATCTTGCATTACCTCAGCACATTGTGGATGGGTCGGAATGTTGCATGCTGCACATTTTCTGATTAGGTTTTGTGGATTAACTATGCTATACCACACCTTACACAGTTTGCATGCTTATGGCATTCTTTTTCCTAATGCATCAATTAGGATATTCACAATGTTCACCTTATTCATTTTCTTTGTCGGAATATGTTGGTTTATGTATATTTTCTTTATGAGTCTCTTGACCACTTGGATTTTATTTGGATCTTCTTCAATTATTTTCAAGATGTTTTCAGTTGATTTGTTCCAGTTTGAAGGATTATATCCTTCTAATATATCTATGAATGCTTTTGTATCTTTTTGGTTAGGACGGACTGTTGCTGATCTTATAGATGAGAAATGCCAGTTCCCTTCCTGCTACCTCATCGTATTGCGAATCTGCCAAGCAAGCTAAATTTCGCCATTTCTTCCCGCAGTTGGAACTTACTGCCATCTTGTTCTGATTTACAGTATTTCACTTGATAAACTAACTTAGAAGACGCTTTATCCTACTATAGTTCACGAACACTTCTAGATATTTCTCAAATTCTAGCCGTATGTTAAACTTGTGATATCTGTTGATTAATCTGACTTCGCGCGGGAACGTCTCACCAAGCAAGATGGCTACTACGAGAGCAAGTGTGAAAGTAACAAAGAATAAGGTGGGGGTTGGCGAAACTTGGTGAGGGAATGTGAGCAACACTAAGGAAAAAAACATGTGACTCCTTAGGAAGTGAGACTTCAAAACGTTGAAGAATGGAGAACCACTGAAGTTAATGAAAATTATAAATGAGGCGTTGATTGTATGATAGACCCAACCAAGCAACGAAACGTTTGCCTAAAAGTAAGGAATAAATGTACTCACACTCTAAGAATTTTGTAGCTACGTGCAAATGTATGAGAGGCTTTGGATTCAGAAGGTCAAAACAGCAGTGTGGATTAGGACAGAAAGATGATGAGCAGACTTGTTGTGAGGAAACAGTCGTGGAAGAAGTTTGATAGCAAAAGAAGTTGTATCTGGGATATATAAACTTTGAAAAATCTTGATAGACTTGGAGATCTGATGTGGAGATTTTATCCGAAATTTGGTCACAGACAAAGTTACACAAGCTTTGCTGTTATTTAACCTTTTGATAAGGGAAAAGTGATGAGGGAAAACTAGGAGAGGGTTAGGTGTGGACTGGCTTACATTTTTACATAATATGTATTAAATTATGAAAGTAAAGGGAAAGTTCAAACTGCCTAAAGTGTTTCTAAGAAAAGGCAGTTCCTGGTGATTGTGGTCAGAGCATGGTTTTGTAACAACAGAATCTAGGAAAGGTAGTGAATTGTAGTATGGTTGGTGTGAGGATGAAAGGTTGCTGGCCACGCCCATTTTGATGTCATGATAACTAAAGTAGCGGATGTATGAAAGTGAGAATGTTGGTTTTCTGTATATGGTAATTTGTATTCTGTCGTTTCTCTAATTATTAAAACATCAAGAAAAGGAATTTTGTTGCTTGTTTCCCATTCAACGATAAATTTGATGCTGGGCACTAATGCATTTAATTTTTCAAGGAATTCATTGAAATTGCCCCACCTATTATCCCAAAATGTTAGAATATCATCTACATATCTCATCTACAGCATGGAGTTTGGTTTTATTGCACTTATTGCTATAGTTTCAAAATATTCCATGTATAGATAGGCTAAAACAGGACTTTAAGGGCTACCCATGCTACACCCGAATTTTGCTTGATGTACTAGATTCCCTGTTCACAAAAGTATCAGTATAGGACGTTCCACAGTTTTTAAAGGAATAATTAGCCCCATATTCTGATAATTTACCAATGGCCCATGACGAAATAATAAAGTTAGTTGATTTATGCATATCTAATAACGTATTTTCATTTGTGGAGTCATTCTGTAAGCAAAACTTCGGGTGTAGCATGGGTAGCCCTTTCAAGTTTTAGCCAATCTATGCATAGAATACTTTGAAACTATAGTAATAAATGCAATAAAACCCAAAATCATACTGTGGATGAGATATGTAGATGATATTCTAACATTTTGGGATAATAGGTTGGGCAATTTCAATGAATTCCTCGCAAAATTAAATGTATTAGTGCCCAGCATCAAATTTAAAGTTGAATGGGAAACAGACTACAAAATTCCTTTTCTTGATGTGTTAATAATTAGAGACACGACAGGATACAAATTTACCATAAACAGAAAACCAACATTCTAACTTTCGTACATTCTCTACTTTAGTTATCATGACACTCTATCAAGATAGGTGTAGCCAGCAAGGAATTTGAACTAATCCGTAAGCAGCTTTAGTCTTTGAGGTATCCTGACCATATAATTGAGAAAGTGATTCATAAAGCAAACGTAATTTTCTACCGACCTCCTCAAGACAAGACCAGAGAGACAACCAACAGTAATGTAAAAGTCCCACACCTGGACAGGATTAAGACAGTGACACAGACTCCCAGAAAATCTAACCCTTTTGCTTTTACCTACCCAAATACCCTAGCCAAATCCCTGATTAATGTCCAACGAAAGCCAATCTCCAAAGACACATTTATATGAAATCCCATGCCTGGACTGTGACCAATCGTGTATCGGTTTTACAGGAAAATCACTTCCCCAGAGGTTAATACAACATAAACAGTCATTCAGCTATTTTTAACTATATGAATAACCATAATCACAGAATAAACTGGAATTTGTCACATATAATTTACACCAGCAAATATCAGTACAAAAGCCAGGTGATAGAGTCAGCCTTCATTAACAAAGACAAGTTATCAATATCTCAAAGGGCACTTGTGATTCAGATATCAGATAAAATCTTCCTCCAACCAGCGCTTTAGAAGAATAAAGAGAAATTATCAACCGGGGTGACCTAGTAAAACGGCTTACCTGTGGATGGACCTCTTGGTATAAATACCGCCTTTTCTGTAACATTCACTACCTACCTGAAGGGAGAGACAGCAGTCTCTGAAATATAGTACCTACTTTCTATATTTTGCCGTTTTCATTGGCTCCTTTTATTAGATGGAATTCTGTTGTAACAAAACATTTTTACCCCTTATATATATATATATATATATATATATATATATATATATATATATATATATATTATATATATATATATACATACACACACACACATATATATATATATATATATATATATATACATACATATATATATAGTATTTTCTTTCTAAAATGGAGTGTTTCGCTCAAAAAGACCTTCATAAATTCAGCCTTGTCTTCCATTCACACTCTATTTATCTGATCTTTTGCACACACCTTTCTGTGTTCGTTGGGGCACCGATTCCATGACTCGCATTTGAACATCATATATTATAAATAATGATAATAATAATGCGTGATATTTACTCCCCAACCGATGAAAGAATAAATTATACCTCCATTCTTCGCCATTCGTATTGACATTCGTTGCTCCATCGTGTTAGTTTTCGTTCCATGAACCTTCATCTTGGTGACCTGCATTTTCTGCGTTTCTCTTAAAAATCCTCATTCTGAACTGTATGACCTGCAAATATCATTCGGGATTACATTCAATTTCTTATCTTGCAACTTTGCACTTTCATGTTGTGTCCTTTCCTAATTGTAGTATTGATTTTATCATAAGACTCTCTTAATTGTAGTGCTAATTTTATCTTAAGAATATTTAATACCTAGGGGAACATATTCTGTTCCAAAATTCAAGTGGATATTTCTCTCTTTAGTCAGTATCTTTTCCTTTACTCTATTGAAATAATACGAAGACAGATTTTATAGGAAGCCTTTGATTATTATAGTGTCCCGCGTTTCGTGCTCTTATCATATTAAAATGCACGATAATATGACTTGTAATTTACGTGAATTTCATTGTGATGTATGATAACTCTTCTAACCAATCAAGTTTTGATTTGCCATACAGAAAATGTATGTTTACTTACGAGATCAATTGGAACTCCCTGCCTTGGAGATTTGTTTGATAACGACTTGCCTGTTTACTTTCAGATGGCTGGCGTTTCCCTTTGGGTCCCGGAATCTTGTTGACAAATAACAAATGTAAAATCTGCTTTCTTTTTCTCTGCCCTTTTCTTTAAACAGAACTGGAAGATTGTATTGTTTGCTGGAAAAAATGACTTCGATTTCTCTTCGTTTGCAAATGGTTTCCTTCAAACTCAGTGCGTGTTTACTTTTAAAGCTTGTCGTCATTAAACTAGTATTTGCATTAGTGCTTGTCTCTTTGCAGTCTTGATTGAAAACTGTAATGTTTCCAAGGAAATCTGTTTCCTTTTTAGAAAATTCGCAGGTATAAAGATAAAGGATATGTGAAATTTTTTTTGAACCAACGTAACGTGTCACACTTCCCTTTGACTTTGTTTAATTATTATTCATATTCATCTACCACTTTTATAGATACTTGCTATTTTTAGGTAGACTGTATCTCCCTGTGCTTTTCGCTTTTCATAAACTTTGATTTTCAACTTATCCATGATGTTCTGTAGAGAAGACTAGGTTCTAGATGATATGAAAAGATGTAGTAATTTTTTTTATGATCGTGATCATATCTGGTCTTTTCTCAGTAGAAGTAAAGAATTTCCATCTTGCTTCTTTATTCATTTGTCTTTATATAGCTCTACGCATTGTTAAGCAATGTCTGGGTCTTATTTCTTTTAGGTCGTCATTTCGCAGTTGTAATTGATGTTGCTACAGCTTCGTAAAAGTCGATCTTTACCTGACATTTTCTTTCTTTGATTCAAAACAATGGTATGACCCAAGGTCTCTAGACCTTTGCGTGTGCAATTTTGCTGGGTCGTTGATATAAAAACTAAATTTAATTGTCCTCATGTAAAGCTAACTTTTGTTCTAATTTGGTGTGTGTGTTTTTTTTTTTTAAAGATTTCTTAGTAAATGCGTTCTTTACTGGGAAAGTTTTCAAAATTACAGGCAAAGGAACATGATTTTTTTTTTTTTTTTTTTTTTCAGATTTAGGAGACTTTGTTGACTTTCAAAGATATGTAAGCCCAACCTAATACTTTGTACATCCTTATCATGTAGGTGATGCTATGGAAATATTGATTTTCTTTTCACCACGTATATTAATTAGTATTCCAGGTGACGTTTCTTCGAGATAAAAATGCAGATTGTTGCCTCTCTTTGCTTTTCCGGATATATCTAAAGTATCCGTCCTCCACCATTATTCTATCCTCACACTTGTACTGCATTATCAGTTGAATGAAAAGGAAGAGAAGAGGATGGCAAAGGAAAGATGGGGAGACCTCGATCTGAAAGAACCGATAAAGCCGCCTCGTAAAAGGAGGCTACAAGAGTGGAGGAAAAGGCGAGATGGAATTGAATCCCTCAGGTCCCTTGTGATCAGGGTCGCGTCTTATCGCCGAGGCTTATCCTTTTCCTCACTGGCCTCTTAAGCCCCCTGATATTTGCCGATCTTTTCTTCGTGTTCGCATGGCCGTGACATTCCGTTATTTAGATCGTCTCTCGCCCCGGTTAGCGAAATTCCTCTCATTTCTCACCTTTCAAATGGAAATCTTCAATATTTTGACGACTTTCTGTTGGTCCTGTTTTCCTTGCGAAAGAAAAAAGTCAGTTCAGAGGTCAAGAGGGAATGAGTTGAATATACAGAGTAATTTGAAGTGAACAGCGAGACTTCCGGCGGCTATTTTTAATGCGCTATTAGGCACCCCGTTGAAAAGTTTGGTGTTATTAATTGAATGAATTTTAATTAACAGGATATGCCGCACAATTACCCTTTTATAGAGCTGGCATCATAATTAATGTTTTGGTAGGCCGTTGCATCAGATAAAATAGTGGCGGAATTCTATTTGGGATAACTTATAGTTAATTTCGATTTCGTACAAACCTCTTTTATTTGTTGTAACGTAGCAAGATATTCTTCACGCCAAGTGTCGTTCTTCGCTTTATGGAACAATTACTAATCGAAGGAAAATTACGTAATAATCTATTTTCATTTTTTTTATGACAACAGAATGCAATGTCAATTTTCTGCGGTCAAAAAAGAACTGTCTGCGAACGGTTTAGTGTTGGTGGTGCTGTATACCCCCCTAAGTTCCCAATTGGACGAGTGGGTACGTGCTCACCTACTGATTCGGTAATCGCGAGTTTGATTCTCCTCTCTCCCAACGTTAAATCAGAGGAATTTTTTTCTGGTGATAAGAAATTCATCTCGATTTGATGTGGTCCGGAATCCACACTAAGCTGTAGGTCCCGTTGCTAGGTAACCAATTGGTACCAAGCCACGTAAAAATATCTAATCCTTCGGGCCTAGGAGAGCTGTTAACCAGATCAGTGGTCTGGTTAAACTAAGAGATACTTAACTATATACCCCCTTGTCGCCCCCCCTTGGCGAAGTCAGAAGTACAATTGGAGTAGATTGTTTCACATTTTCTTACTTACTGAATGATAGTGACAGTCTTCTTATGTTTAGCGGTGTTCTTAAACATTTGATTTGTGAGTCTTGAAGGGATAAGACTGCACTTGAATTGTTCTTTAGCGTATTATTACGAACCAATTTGCAAAACAGCACAACCTATCAATGTCAGGAATGCACACCCATTCAGTGTGAGGAATCTTTCATCTAATAACTGAACTGCGATCAACAGAAAATCATTCTTCTTCGTTGTTTACCTTGCGTATGTAGGATACTTCATAAATATTCTCTCTAGTAAATTTAATAAATTATTCGTCATTGTGTTTCAGTAAATTTGAGGGTAAATTTCTACGGAATTGTAATGTTTTGGTCCATGAAAATCACCTGATCTTGGGCGCATCAACATCGCTTGTCTAAAAATATCTTAGATATTTTTAAATCACCTGGACCTGATTTAATGTCAGCATATGTTTGTTATTACTCTAACATCTATTTTTTACTAAGTCCTTTGTAGACAGTAAGAAATATCTTAATTCAGACTGGTACAAGATGTGTAGTTTACAACACATTATACAGAGTATTTTCAGTATTACATATTAAATTAACACGATGCCTCAAAAAAAGATATTTCACACCAAATTGTCTCCTTAAATATTCCAAGCTATGATACAGAAATTTGATATGTTGTCTGGAAGTATGTGCGACTCATCAGGAATTCCCTGACTCTCTCTGGCAGTGAGACAAAGTTACTGGTTTTTCTAAAACATTTAGTGTCCTGACGGTCTTCCCATGCTTGTCTGAAGTGCATTCACTGATCCAAATTTTCAATTGTTCATATTATTCAGTCTAAAATGGCGTTACTCTAGTGACGCATATTTTTGTGTTCGTTGTCATCATTCACACTTGTGATATTTCCTACCTCCAGAATTCTTTTGTTAACATTCCATCTCGGTCAGATCAGCGATAACTAAATATTCTAGTATTTCCATCCCTACCAAATTCGTTCAGGAGTCACTGTCCAGACAGGTTTCCTTTTCCCTTAAAGGTGCAAAATACAAGATTGATAGATGATGGTCTGGAGCCTGCTGGTTCACTGGTATTGCCTATAGTTAGTGGTCTAGAATTCACTGTCCTCGAGAATTCATGCGTTAGTGTTCAGAGCAACTTATCATCCAGTTGGTTGAAGAGGTGACCTTGTATATATCATGGGAGATCACTGTACCTGATTTTGATGGAGAATGAGCTGAAGAAACCCACCACTCAGTAAGTGAAGGGCATAGCAAACTTAGTATGATCTTCAAACAAATTTTCTTGATCGTAATATGCCTTATCTTTGTTGTAAAGTGAACCACCAACTCAAATTAAAGCCATCGACATTTGACTCATTGTCTAACGTGTACAGCAAATCCTTCTTCAGCTGACTATAAGCAGATGAACCACTGTTGCTTTGTTTCCATATCTGTATTTAGGAAATTCCAGTTGTTGCACTGACCCTTTGATAGTCCTGTCTACCTCTGGAACCTCCTCTGTGCCGTGCGACGTATGTGTTTGGTTCAGTTTTCTTATAAAGCCAATTCTTCAACATCCTCACATATCTTGCACAAAGTAATAATGATTTTTTAATCTTTTTTTCAAACTTGATATCCTGGATAAGATCAGGGGACTAGAAATAGTTGAGTACATCGTCAATCATGGGTCTTCTGGACATGAGAAGGGAATCTTTCTTTTTCTTGATTCAGTTTCCTATTAGAAGTTTGTGTCATGTAACCACTGTGATATTATTTTCTTAAATTCACTTACCCACAATCCCAATGATATATGGTCCGCAGGATTAGTTGTTCGTGCATACCTCCATTGCTCAGGATTTGAATGATCGCTTATTTATTCAAAATGATTAGCAACATATACATGAAACTTTCTGCTCACATTTTCCCATATAATCCAATACTACGTGGATGTAGCGAAAGAAAATTCCTTCAATACTGGGAACCTCAGTTCTTTATGCGAAAATTTACTTTGCCTCATGAAGACCACAGCTATAGATAATTAAAATTGCAGTACTATTGCCACTTTAACAGGGCTACATAATTCTCTCCCAGTGAACATGACCAATTCCGTTTTCTGTACAAACACTACCCATATCTTAGTACCGGCATCATTGAATTGGTGCGGTCCTATGTTTACTACTTTCCGAAGTCTTCAGGGTTGTATCGATTCTGAGTAATTCAAACTTATTGCCCCCTAACTATTTTTGTAAGTACCGTATAATTTTTGAAAAACTGCCGATATGAATAACGCAGGTGGAACAAAAGATGACCCTACAGCGGTCTGAATACGGAGCATGGTCAATGGTTTCTCCTTCAGTTGACCTATAATAAGAACTGGTCGTTTTCTTTGTTCCAATTAAATCTAAGTGTTCTTTTAACAACAGTTACCAAGTTGGGAAGATCTAGATTCTGCAAAGAATTGGCTCCCTTATCTGGAAGGATGGATTGCAAAACCTCTCTTGAATTGGATGCAAACCTCATTTAGATTAACACCAAAATATGGGCGCAGTTTCTGTATTTTGCTCTGCCGGCTGATTGCTTCTTTTATCAATACACAAGTTAACCTATCATCAAAAGAAAAACTCTCTTGAATGAAGTTAGCTGCAGCTCATAGGCAACAGAAGAAAAGGCACTAAAGTACTCTAATTGTAGTTGCATGATTGTTGACTGTTTCATAATCTTATGGCCACCATAAAAATTGAATGTAATTTTTGTGGCCTTCGGGTGCGTAGAAGTTATGGAAAATTTTTCAGATGTCGCATGTAATGACAACTCTTTCTTTTGGTATCTGCAGAGCTCACCTATAATAATAGTTCTCAAATCTACCTTGTGTTAACATTTCATTGAGGTTAAGTCCTTTGAGTTTAACACCACAAGCAAAAATTAAACAGATTTTTTGTTTTTTTGAAAATTTTCATAAAAGTGGAATTTTAAGAAATGTGAAAGCAGTTTCTTAAATGTTTTTGTTATGATATCGTCTATAATATCAACATATGCTTTGTAGTAACCCTGATGTTTTGCCATTTCCTTCTTTAAACCTTCCAGTCCATTTCTCAGATAAGTCTTGTTGCTGAGTAGTTGTGGGCAGATCTCATTGAAAGGTTATGCCATTTCATCTTTAAGAGTTATATTTCTTGTATTGGGATCTTATTCAAAGATCTATACTGTAATTAATACTGTTTTGATATGATTAGTATCTGCAGTCGGCATCTACTAGGCTAACGCGTAACAGCAACGTACTTCATTACTCAATCTTATCCAGGGTTTTTGAGAACTTTTCACTTAATGTTATTTAAACCTCTTATTCAGAATCTAAAATATTAATCTAACTTTCAGAAAAGCTCTTTAAAAACTGTTTAATCTTCATGGACTGAAAATCGTAAAAAATTAATTTTATGCACCCAACACTCACCGAATTCACCGAATTCACTTAAGAATGCAAATTTAGCACATATTGAAAGAGTAAAAAAGTCCATTTAAGACTAATAAAGTTTAGTCACGTGCGACAAAACTGGTTTGAGACAGGTGTGAAGTTTAAGACATGATTCTCCTTCTGGTTGTCAGTTTGCTTAAGAAAACTCAACCACTTCTTACTGATCTCAGTATCTTGTGTTTGGTTCTCAGGAATGTTATTTTTTTTACTTTGGTTCCTTACGGCTGCTCTAAAAGCAGGGGTGGAGTGTAGAGCAATAACTTTTGATGTAACAGAACAATGAAGTAGCGTGTTTGAACGACCCGCAAATGCGCAATGATTTTATCTTCCTCCTTGAATGAAAACTCCTTCCCTCCTCCCTCCCTTCCTCCTTTCCTCCCTCCCTCCTCCTCCTCCTCCTCTAGAGTGTAGACAGTGCGATGCATCAATTAGGCTGCTTGGTTGTTTTAGCTGCGTTTTCTATAAAGGGATTTATATTGCGATTGTAACATTTTTTTTTTCCAGTGGCATGAAATGTCCTAATAAACAACAGATTGATTCAGCACAAATTTTACATCATGTGGTAAAGGTAATTAATTAACGTCTGCATCATAAAATTCAATTTACTGATCTCCGATTAATCTGCTTTTACTGTTGTTTATGTGAGAGTCGAATTGCCCAATACACCATTAACTGTTGCACCACTTGTTATCATTCCTTTCGTTCATTTTCTCGTTCGTTTTCTATTTTTGAATGAAAACTATGTGATTTCTGTTCACTGTAACTTTGTGAAAATGTCGAAGTTGTGTAAAATGAAAAAAAATAAAAAAATTTCAAGGACGGTATAGCTAAGTAGATCGAGAGAAAAACATCAAAGGAGTGATAATAATGAATTAACGTGAAGATGAGCATGGCATCATAATTGTCACAAATCCAGAACAGTTGAATCGCTGGAATCGGCCTCGCGCCAAAACATGTTTATGAGGGGAGAGGCCAGAAATAGCCAGCAACATAAGAACTGGAAATTTGGAATTTCATTTTTCGTCGGAACTGGAAGGGGTCGTGGAAAACTTATGCGGCCTGGAAATGTTAGTGATATGAAAACGTTTTACGGAAAATAAAATGTATAAATTAGACACAAGTTGAAAATGATTTTAAGATGATTGAGCTAACAATGAGTTGGAGCGATAAGGTGCCTTGACACGAGGACAGTAGATACGTCAAAGCTCAAAGGATGAAGTCAACATCTGAGGGTATGTATGTAGCTGGTCCGATGGTATAGTGGTTATAGTGTCGTGGCATGCCATTCAGATGTCGTGGGTTCGTGTCTCACCCATCGCGATGAAAAATCACTGGTTCTGTATCATGATCAGTTATGCTGCAGTGTGGGATCTGGGGTGGGTGGCTGAAACCAACGTTCTTTGGAAGCTTGAATTTCAAGTCAGTTGCCCCTCTGTGCTTGTTCCGTGTAAATAGGTTTAATTAACTGAGTAATATTAATACATGCAAACCAGAGAGAACCGTATTAACATCTGGAGCAATTGTATGTGGAGACTTTTCAAATAACCGGTATCTTGTCTGAGGACAGGAGCCAAATGTATGGAGCGAATGTTATTACTGAAAAAATTGAATTACATTCGTTTGTTTCTACATTCTTATGGACGTTTTTATACCGTTAGAATTTTGACCCTAAGCCTTTTTTTATGATGTTTCCGTCTTCCTTCGTCGTATATAGGATATAGCTGCTTTTTTCTTTTTTTCTAAATTCTGTATTCATATATTCACGATTCAGATTTTAGAAGGGGACAGGAAAAATAGTTATATTTTGGCGGGATTTCGCTGACTACTCGATTTAAAATGGAAAGTGAAACTCTAGCTCTCACTCTCTCTAACTTTCGTTTTTATGAGCTTATTACAAACTGTATGTATGTGAATAAAAATATGCATGTTACTGTTTGTGAATATAACCGTATACTGGTGTGCCTCATGCGTAAGGGTAATTGATGCATATATACTAGTAAATTGCGTTCTTTAGTTGGCTGAGCTAAGCTGTACTGTTGTTGTCCAAAGAAGGATTAACAACCCAGTACAACAAAGAAGCACCACACAGTAATTGCATAGCCAGGTGGATGAAGAAATTTAGAGAAACAAATTCTGTTACTGATAAACGACGGTCTGGTAGACCATATATTGATGAAGGAACTGTAGCATCTGTACAACAATCCTTTGAAAGTAAGTCTACTGTGCATAAGATTCTGAGGAAAAAACTTTAACTGAAAGAATACAGAATCCAAAAACAGCAAATCTACATGTGCTACAGTTCCTTCTTCAGCACATGGTCTACCAGACCGTGGTTTATCAATAACATAACCTGTTTCCTTAAAATTTTTTAACATAACATGTTTCCTTAAATTTTTTTTATGTTCTTTTAAGGGAAAGACGACCAGCCGGCAATGTTAAGTAACGTTCTAGTTCAATAAAGGTATGAAAACAAAAGAATAATTTTTATGTCATGTTTTCCTTGGACAGACTGCAGTGTCCCGGACAGGGCGCTTCCTCTCCTCATGGTTGTTTTGTGTAGAATTATCCCGAGATGAAAACGAATGTATTTTTGGGTGCCTGATGTGCACTCGGGATCGAAAGCAATTAGGCCACCCATTATTCATAGCTCTTCGGCAGCTTTGCGGCTTGCAAAATTTCTAACGCTGAAGTATCGTACAGTAATATGTTAGGTTTAAATTGTGGAAACCAATTTTTGAAATGATAATTTTTCTCACTCATGGAATGATTTCCCTGATTTGTTCCCCAGATGAAACACTTTTTTTAACGGGTGCGTTTTTTTATGTATATTTAATTCAAATTTATACTGTATCATACTGAATGACCTATTTGGTCCCAGTTCTTGGCCTCAGGCCTAGACCTGGCATTTTGTCTAATCCTTCGGACCAGCCCTTTGAGAGCTGAAAATCAGCTCAATGATCTTGTTAAACTACTTATATAATAATAATAATAATAGTAATAATAATGTGCAATTATTTGAGGAATGAAACCGAGGAGTCAGGAGGTCATTGTAGTATTACAAATGTGTATTTGATAAAAGTGAACAGTAGATCTTTTTAAATACATTAGGCACTAAAGATTTAAAGTCTAACAAGCTGAAATTTAGGCTAAGATGGGTCTACTTCAGCAATTTTAGCAAAATGCATCTGAATTCGACTGATATATGTATGTATGTATGATCGAGATAGGACTCGGTAAATTTGAAGAAGAGTTATTTTCCTAGTGGCTGAGTGCCATAATAGAATAATCCCACCACCCACTCTGTGCTCTAGATCGAATCTCCTCACTGGAAATTGAGGGTTCTTCAGTCGGTCTACGTATTTAGGATTCAAGCGTTTTGTAGTGACGCGTATCAAAATGTGTGAAGAAATCGTGGACTCTCTCTCTCTCTCTCTCTCTCTCTCTCTCTCTCTCTCTCTCTCTCTCTCTACAAAGTTAATTCCATCCGTCAGGCAAATAGGTTACCGAAGGCGACTAGCGAGCCTGAACATGTATGGCTTAGAAACACAACGATTGCGAGGACAACTAATAGAAACATTTAATATACTCAAAGGCATAACAAAAGTAGACAGTAACCTATTTACGTTAAACGATAACCAGACAAGAAATAATGGAGAAACTAGAACTGAAGAGATACAACACATCCCACTGTGGGAACTTCTTTACATGCAAGATATGTGACACATGGAATAAACTGCCACCAGAAGTTGTAAACAGCAATAGTGTGGAAGAGTTTAAAAGAAAGCTAGACAAAATCACTATGACACCGTGAATGAATAGTAAACATGCTCCTACAGATAAGTGAGCACAAGATGTCTCCTTAGATGGACTAACAAGCCTTTGAGACATCCTAATCCTTGTAACTCTCTCTCTCTCTCTCTCTCTCTCTCTTGTACCTAACGTTTCAATTTTCAACAAATTCTGACCAGTAGTCTCAAAATTATATGAATTCGAACAAATAACCCTTGCCGCCACAGGCTGATTAGCATATGGATTGACATCCGCCTACAAACTTTCATTCGACGGCGCACACACACACACACACACCGAACATGGCGCATTTTTCACCAGCCGTTCTCAGGACAAATTTGGCCGCAATGTCATCTGACGCTGACGTCATTCCACATGTTTAGATCTGTTTGGCCTGTTTGCTCACATATGAACACACATGTGTTTGATGTATTTGTGGAAATATACATGCATATATATATATATATATATATATATATATATATATATATATATATCGTATTAACCAAGGCCATAGCAAAAATAAAAGAAAGAGTACCGAGCGCTTTCGTGTTATTTCAACTCATGTACCCCGAAGATGTGTTGAAATAACACAGAAGCGCTCGATACTCTTTCCTGTGGCCTTGGCTATTGTCACGTGCGCTATATAATATATAATATATTATATATATATATATATATATATATATATATAATATATATATAAATATATATATATATTATATATATATATGTGTGTGTGTGTGTGTGTGTGTGTATATATATATATATATATATATATATATATATATATATATATATATCCATACACATAATCTCGAGTTAACACCCAGTGTACATGAAACGTATACCAACCCTCGAAAGAAAACTAAAAACTTCGTAGGATCTGGTTCACGGGTGGTATTGAGTTACTGACATCGTCGGACGCTCACTGAAATAGAAGCAGACATCAAATTTATACCAGACATGGCAGCCGTGGGAGGTCAGCCTCTAAATAACCTCAGAAAAATCCGTTTTATAAAAGAAAAGATATTACAAGGTCACTTGAAAACTTATTAGGCGGTAAGTTCAAATTCCGTCATTTTTTTGTCAACGAAGTTTCAAAAATATATCAGTGGGTAAAGATCTGCCGTGTGCAGTCATCCGTGGCCTGAGGAAGTCAGTAAATTTCTAAGGCATTGTTTGTGAAGTCTTTTTAGACTTCGCTTTGTATAATATGCCTTTAGGTATTTGACCCAAATAATATAAATTACATTCTGAACAAAGGGTGTTTAATTTTCCCATATGACTATTTTTAGAGCTTTTTTAATTAACATGTTTTTCGGCATGTTGTTATATTCAAATATTACCTATATATATATATATATATATATATATATATATATATATATATATATATATATATATATCGAGCTACAATGTCCTTTAATATAATTGTGATATGACATTATATATATATATATATATATATATATATATATATATATATTATATATTATATTATTTATAAAAAAAAATTCGAAGACAGAGCATTTAAGTAATGGCCTTGAAGAGGAAATCAGAGCATGCTATTTAATCGACTGTATTCTCTAGCAGGACGTTGTATTTTTCTTTACTATATTTCTATAGTTTCCTAAAATATGTTAATGACAACATAGATTATTCAGAATTTCCTGTTTTTGTGAGTTCCCCTGTATTTCTTCTGTCCTAAGTATCCTTAGAGGCCTCAGGTACATAGAGGAAAGCACAGATGATTTTTAGTGTTATCAGAATGGCCAGAACGTTAGTGTACAAATGATAAGTCGTTGGTAGATTTTTTTAGAAAGGGAGATGTCCAACTGAAGCGTCACGTCAGCTAATTTTGTTACAGAATATTTCGATGACATACTCTGTCCCAAACATGTTGCAATAGAGCACCAAAGACAGGATCTCAAATATGAATTTTCATTTTACAAAATTGATATTATTTTTTATTATAATACCCGAGGTTATTGGCATCATAGTATATCACCTTTGATTGTAAAATCGATGATATTTGACATCATAGGATAATATCCTTGATAGTAAGATCGATGGTATTTGACATCATTCAATACTACCGTTGATAGTAAGATCTGTAGTGTTTGGGATCATTCGATATTATGATTGGTGTTATTTGGCATCAATGGATATTACCCTTGTTATGAAGATTGGTGGTATTTGGCATCATTGGATATTACCCTTGATAGTAAGATCGATGATATTTAACATCATAGGATATTACCCTCGATAGTAAGATCAATGATATTTAACATCATAAGATATTAGTCTTGATAGTAAGATCGATGATATTTAACATTATAAGATATTACCCTCGATAGTAGGGTAGATGGTATCTGGCAACATAGGATTTGGCATCTTAGGCGATTTGTGAAAAGCAATCCTCATTTCCAGTACCTTGTCATCGCTCTCTTAGACTGGATTTAGTACCTTTTCTTTTGTTCCTATTCTTGTGACTTTGATCGCTGTGGAAAGCGTCACATTGGATGATGTTGCTCTACATAAAAAACAATAATGTCCTATATTAAACGCGTCATTATTGCCAAGTTGCAGTGCCTTAGTTGATTCACAACAACAATCACTTGGACTAAGTTCACTTGGTGCACCCGGTTTTCAACATTTCATGTTATATGATTAAAGTTTTGCTTTTTAGTTCGGATTTTAATGATTATGTTTTCTCTTACACTATAGCTTTTCCAACCTCTGTTTCTAAAAACATAAACGTTAGTGCGTCTACGGTTGGATGCACGTAAAAAAAAAAGCTTGTCGTTTCTCTATAAATGCGTTTATCCAACTGATAAAGCATCTAGCATCTAAGCTAGGTTATATCTCATATGCTTGTGGCCTTATCTCTAAGGCAGATATGCTATCTCAATCTCTAAACTTAAATAGATATAATACAGTTAGCCAAACTAATCTGACTACACAGGATAATAAGAAAGAACACCGTCACCATCACTAATCTGCTTTACCTCAGTGTTCAGAATTTATAACCCGGTATTGAAATCAACTGCCTCGCTTTCTGATTCCATTGTCTTTGTTTCCTTATTAATAAAAAAAAACCATGAATAACATAGTGAAACTTAATAATTGTGAGATCACTGATATCTTATTGGACCAATTATAATGTCAAGCACATATTACTTTGCACTTGTAGATTATTATTATTATTATATTACCATCTGCATTATCCTATGCATCTTGTTCAGTAGTCTATAACAGCGTACAAATTACTGTATTCATGTAACATGTAAATCATTAGCAAATATTACTTAATGAAATAGTAAGGAGAAGCAAATCAGTGCTGCATATACGAGTTACCCTTTGATATCGTTATTTCTTCCAGTCTAAATAGATGAAATTCATAAATAAACCTAAAGTAGTTGAAAGCGCCATTTCAAATAACAAAACTCTAATATTGGGAGCTAAATAATGCAAATGATAACTATTAATTAGTATGTAAATTATATGATTTGCATAACTGTCACTTTAATTTGAATGACGAATCATTTCTCTCCAGTTTCGTATTAAGTTTTATGCCGTACTGTTGAAAACACACTGACATTACTATTTTGTTAAGTAAATTTTCACGACGGTCGCCATGGAAACAGCTTAATCATACACCGTTATCCCCATCATCTGGGAATATAACTGCCTTTTGCGGTAGCAGGCATATGTCTGAATTCTGTTAACATACAGGCAATAATTTCCTATATACTTTGGGTTAGGATACGTCTGTAAAAGCCTGATCAGACCGAAGCACTAATATTTCGCATCTGTGAAATCTGTAGGACGTTTTCTTGTGCCCCAGACATTGTGCAGTACGTAATTCTCTCCCCTCTTCCCCTTGAGTTTTTTATACAGTTGCTTCATATCAAACCCTTGATCTGCTCACCCCCTTCTATATGTAGTACACCCACACGGAAATCCCTTTGCCGGACGATGTTAAAAAGTATTTTAATAATAATAATGATAACGGTAGTAATGATGTCTGTAATTCAGTCCATCTAATTAATGATATTGTAGCTGCACCGTCAAAAATTACTGATATATAAGAGAGGATTGAGACGTACCCCTAAACTCTTTCCAAGATTCCTTCGCTCTGCATCAGCCTTCTAAAGACGAACGGACAACGGGATATCCAGTCTTGGATTTTATTTCTCGTAGACGACCGTTGTTACACTGGCAAAGATAAATATTTGGAAACACTTTGCTTTTCATGCCGAAGGAAACTTCTGAATTGAATGGTCAGCTGTTTCAAAAGATGAGATTGTCAAAAAAAAGGAGTAGGTCATACAATGATGTTATAAAACGGCCATGACGTCATTTTCCAGAAAATGCGTGAAGCCTTTAAAAAAAATAAAATAAAAAGGGACTGACGATAGGACTTGGAGGGTGAAGGGGACCTCTTATCTGCAAGTGTAAAATTCTTTGAAATCGCCTCCTTCTCAGGCCCCGAGTCGCAGATAGACTTCTCGGAAGGAATCGCCCTGAAATAGAAATGTTCTGCAGTCTGAAGATCCGCCAATATTAGATTTAGGAGCCTCTGAAATTCCTGAATTCCCCCTGAGTTCGAGCCGAGTTTGATAACTTGGCGGTTGCCCTTCAGTATCTGGTATTCACCTTCAACTCTTACTCGGGAGGGGAGTGGAGCGTTCAGAATAGGAGCCGGCCAAGAGGGGAGAAGACTTGAAACGATGTTCAGCAATATTTCCTCCAGGACGTCTATTCTTTATCGAATTATATTCGTCGGTGTGCGATGGGAAATACTATCAAACGCTCTTTATATATGTGTGTGTGTACGTATATGAATTTTTATCACATGATCGGGATTAATATATTTTCATATATGTTAACCAAAGGTGAATTTTCTTGTTGATGGT
>NC_087201.1:53901880-54004380 GCF_015104395.2 Macrobrachium nipponense | reverse complement strand
CTCCTTTAAAGGCCGTGTAGTTTAAGGCGCGTCTCTGCAGTCCTGACCCTTCGGTTAACATAGATGAAAATATATTATTTCCGAGGTAGAGCGGATTGGATATTGAAGGACATTTGTAACTTAATGCTTATATATATATATAATATATATATATATATATATATATATATATATATATATATGCGTGTGTGTATTATATTATATTTGTGAATTTGTGTGGTTTTCCTGTATATTATGTGTTTTCATTATTTTGTAATATGGACTGTATAAGTTACTTTACACAATTGCGCGTAATTTTTTTTTTTTTTTTTTTTTTTTTTTTTGGGGGGGGGGGCCTAGCTGAAATATCCATATCCATAATTTCACAAAAATAATGAATTTAACTGGAAATTTAAAAAATGCTTTGTCAATGAACTAACGAGAACAAATGAAATGAGTCATTTTGTGAAAGGAATCAAATACATAGCGCGTGTTGTTTTCTATGCCTGCTTGGTGTGAGCAGGCTTAGTGGGCAACTAACCAGGGCCATCCTCGGCCCAAGCGAGCGAGGAAATGTTTCTTGATGAAATAAGAGCTCTGTTGTTGTGAGCCAATGGACTCTTGGTGCGGAGAGAGAGAGAGACTTGTGCTCGGGCATTGTTGTTCAATGAATGGCGTCTCGGTGGATTTCTTAGTGTGACGTCGTTCAAACGTGGCCTTGTTTTGCTTCATTGCTTTCGAGAAGCCATTGGTCTGCTTGCGACTTGGATCAATTAGCTTCGCCGCGGGTTTTGTTTCTTCGACTGTCGAGGCAGCTGTTGCAGTCGTCCTTCGAACAATGCCGGGGTTACGTCGCCAACGCCTTATCTGTTTCGTTTATTCGTCAAAAGAATTCCCGAAACCTCGCTCGCTCCAGAAGGTAAGTTCTGTCGCTGAGAGAAAACGAATCTGTTATTTTGAATGGTGCAGATTATGGTTTTATCCACAAGTCAATGCTTGTTTGTTTGTTTGTTTGGTTCAGCGAGTAATTCACAGCTTGTGTGAAACGTAGCCGACCATATAGATTCTACAGGTAGACGCTACAAAGGTGTCTTAAAGAGAATACCTTAATTTATGAATAATCCAAGCTGGCTGTTTTGTTTGTTTTGTTGATGTAAAGAACAATTCACTAGTCTGGGCTTGTAGAAAGACACAAAAGAAATGAAGGAAAAAGCAATGGGATCCATCTCGACAGATATGAATTAAGCCTCACAAAAAAAACAGAAAAGTTGGGCATTATAGAAAATGGAAACGGGTAAGGAATCCCTTTGGTAGGTGAAAGGAAACAGCTGCCAAACGCAGCAACAGGAGGACGGTGGTCTCTAGAATAAACGTCTTTTGCGGTGACGTGGCGGATGTTGCCACGCACATTGTTTTGTTTATTCATTAAAAAGCTGAAATGCAGGCTACGTTTGGATCGGTCAGTGTTACTTTTATTTTTAAGCTCTGTTGATATACTTATTAATATACTTAGTTACTATACTCTTATATATGAGGCAGGAGTGTCATGATTTAGAAATTGAGTGAATATAAGAAGAAGCTCTGAACAATTTTTTTTCCTATTTATGGTATCCCATCTGTTAGTATCTTTTGTTTTATTTTTAGGGACTGAGTGTCATATCCTTACCATAATGATTAGCAGCTTTCAGTCAAATTTTTCTAAGTCCTTCGATATAATTTTTTTCCCAATTAACAAAAATTTTGCTGACAAATTCTACTGGAATGTTTTGAGGAAATATGTGTTAGGAGAGCAACTTATGTATTGATAAGAGCTTCATGAAAGAAAATAAATTACTTTCAGAGTCAGTATTCGTAAAATGCATTAAAGAAACGACAGACTAGAAAACACGAGACAGTAAAACCTGGCCCTTAGCCATTACATAAGCCAGGTAGACTGGAAAGCAGAAGCTTTTGACACAGGATTATTAAAAGGAACACAAGAAATAAAAATTCCCTGACACAATATTGATAACACAATAAAAATCCAGACTTGCCGAAGTAGTATTGATAACAAACGATCAGGTAACGATTACCTCTTGAATAAATATTTGTCACAAACAGGCAGTAAGTAGACCTTCTGAGCCAATATTGATAACAGACACACAAGAAAACAAGAGTCAATATTCATCACCGACAGACAAGACAACAAACCTCCAGAGCTTATATTGACAACAGACAGATTAGGGAACAAGACCTTCAGAACTCTTATTATTATTATTATTATTATTATTATTATTATTATTATTATTATTATTATTATTATTATTTAGTATTTTATTTCATTAGATGAAACCTGTTCACATAGAACAAGTACACAGGGGTCATTGACTTGAAATTCAAGCTTCCAAAGAATATTTGTTTCAACCTCCCACCAGACCCCACACTAGACCAGAAACTAACCATGACACAGAGCCAGTGATTGTTCTTCGCCCCGGGGGGGGGGGGGGGGGGGGAAATGGGGGGGGGGGGGGGGGGGGGGGGGGGGGGGGGGGGGGGGGAACAACGCGAAACCCGCGACGTCTGAGTGGCATGCCACGACACTCACTAACTACTATACCAGCGGACCAACATTGATAAGATTTAGACAAGAAGGCAAGAGAATCCTGAGACCTTATTGATTAAAAACAATGTTCCTATGGTACGGGCACTTGCGAAACAATTTCTATAACACAGGTGTATATTCTTAAAGTATTTGCGTGCATACTGTTTTCAGTCTTAATTTGCGTCTGTTAAGGAAGGAGTGTGATCACGTGGCCATGGTTGATGGGCGTAGAGCGCCAGATGGAGGACAGAAAATTTAAGTATGTCTTAGTTTTACCAGACCACTGAGCTGATGAACAGCTCTCCTAGTGCTGGCCCGAAGGATTAGATATTTTTACGTGGCTAGGAACCTATTGGCTATCTAGTAACGGGACCAACAGCTTATTGTGGAATCCGAACCACATTATATCGAGAAATGAATTTCTATCACCAGAAATAAATTCCTCTGGTTCCGCGGTGGCCGAGCCGAGATTCGAATTTCGGACCACCGGATTGGTGGCCGAGCGCGAAATCCACTCGTCCAACTAAGAACTATGACAGAAAAGCGAGGGAAATTCCCGCGGAGTCGAATGTGATTTCGAAAGAAACCGGTCAGTCATTATTTGAACGGAATTCCAAGTCATTCCGCTGCCTCGCTGCTTCATTAAGTACGGGGTATTAGTGATAAAATCCGATCTCATTTTCATTGGGTTACCTAAATGTCAGGCGCCCAGATGAATGGGCAGTAATTTCGGTCTAATAAATCATTCACTATTCCTCATGGGAAGGTTTTCACCAGCAAATGATTAGTGCTCAGTCGAGCAGTATCTTTTGTTATTAGGATGCATTTCGCCCATTAGGTTATACTTCATGTTTTATAAGCCATAACCCTGTTCTCTATGTGAAAAATTATCTTTCAGTTACTTTATTATATATACATATATATATATTATATATATATATATATATATATATATATATATATATATATATATGGGTGTGTGTGTGTAGGGTGAACCAAACGTAGGTGGCAGTAAATGATAACACTTATTTTGAGATTGCATATACTTTTATAGTAACTAATACAATTATTTTTTTGTAATCAGTTATTAAATTTAGAATTAAATTTTATTGTGTAAAACAAAAGGCACTCAAAAAATTTATTATATATATAATATATATATATATATATATATATATATTATATATACATATATATAGAATATAGATGTATATAATATAATATATTATCTATATATATCTATATATATATACCATATATATCGTATATATGTATATATATATATATATATATAATATATATATATACTATATATATATATTAAACGTATATTGTATAATACACGATGCGTGTACACACACACACACACACACACACATATATATATATATATATATATATATATATATATATATATATATATATATGTATATATATATATATATATTATTTTATAACGAGCGCGTTTATTACACACACACACATACATATGTATATATATATTATATATATAATATATATATATATATATATACATATGTATGTGTGTGTGTAATAAACGCGCTCGTTATAACAAAAACCCTCACAGAAACGCTATTCCACCTACTATCCACTTACTTTTGGTTCACCCCATTTTTATAGCTCTCATTGAAAGAGTATATTTTAAGTAAAAACTATTTTGGAACAAAATAATGGACTGAGTGCGGTATTATTTCTTGGTAAGTTTTAGTTTTGATGAGACGGTTGAAGACAAGATGGATGGGGAAGGGTTGCAATAGAACTGTGGCTGAGAATCATTTCACAGTATTTTACTAAAATGTGCAATATTTATAATCAAATCGATCACTGCTTCGTCTTCAACACATATATGTTAAGTCTTTCATTATCAAGTAGCATCACGCTGTACTTCGACATAGTAACGTTAGTGTTGCACATTTATTATTATCTACATATCTCAAGTCAGGTCTCCTGTTTCAGTGGAATGATTTCTTATATAATAAAGCTGCCTAATTTAATGATCAAATGTTGCCTTTTTCAATATGTACGAAGACTTCCTGTGTACCATACTTTCAATCATTTTTAGGGGAAAGTTTTTAAGGGTTTAACGCTTGCCATTTTCGTACTTCCATGGTAGTTATATTCTTCTAGGGTGTTGCTTATTATATGTTGATACAACTCCATTAAGATTTGTCGGTCTCTTAAATGCCCGCCACGGGAAATGGATCACGTTCAAAACAGTTTAGTGTCATTTAATGTATTAGGACTTATGGCTACCTCGTTCTTCGACGTTACTCCATTCTACGAATGCCTGCTCTGCATTTTGGCTCCATGCTAAATAATACAGAGAAAGACTTTATTAAGCCCAGTAAAGTAAGACACCAGAAACCGTTTAACCCAGTAAAGTAAGACACCAAAACTCCGTTTTAACCCAGTAAAGTAAGACACCAAAACCCCGTTTTAGCCCAGTAAAGTAAGACACCAATAATCCATTTTAGCCCAGTAAAGTAAGACACCAATAATCCATTTTAGCCCAGTAAAGTAAGACACCAATAATCCATTTAGCCCAGTAAAGTAAGACACCAATAATCCGTTTTAGCCCCAGTTTAAACGTAAGCTTTCCTTTCAGCCCAGTAAGTAAGCACAATTAACCAATTTTTAATCCAGTAGTTAAGACACCAATAATCCATTGTAAGCCCAGTAAAGTAAGGACACCAATAATCCATTTGTAGCCCAGTAAAGTAAGAACCAACAATTAAGTAAAGTGTTTTAAGGTAGTAAAGTAAGGACACCATAATCCTTTTAAGCCCACCCCTAAGTAAAAGTAAGACCACCAAAAATCCGTTTTAGCCCAGTAAAGTAATGAAACACCAAAAAATAATCTTTTAGCATTAGTAGCATATATGTAGCCCAGTAAAGTAAGACCCCAATAATCCATTTTAGCCCAGTAAAGTAAGACCCCAATAATCCATTTTAGCCCAGTAAAGTAAGACCCCAAAACCCGTTTAGACCAGCGTAAGTAAGACACCCAATAATCCGTTTTTTAAGCCCCAGTAAAGTAAGACCCAAAAACCCGTTTTAGCCCCAGTAAAGTAAGACACCCAATAAATCTGTTTTAGCCCAGACGTAAAGACACAATAATCCGTTTAGCAGTAAAGTAAGACACCAAAATCAGTTTAGCCAGTAAGTAAGACACCAATAATCCGTTTAGCCCGGTAAAGTAACGACACCAATACTCCGTTTTAAAAGCCCAGTTTTAAAGTTCCAGACCCCAATAAATCCTTTTAGCCCAGTAAGTAAGACCTCCAATATCCAATTTTAAAGCCCAGTTTAAAGTAAGACCCCAGAAACCGTTTAAAGGCCCAATTAAAAGTAAGACACCAATAATCCGTTTTAGCCCAGTAAAGTAAGACCCCAAAACCCGTTTTAGCCCAGTAAAGTAAGACACCAATAATCTGTTTTAGCCCAGTAACGTAAGACACCAATAATCCGTTTTAGCCCAGTAAAGTAAGACACCAATAATCCGTTTTAGCCCAGTAAAGTAAGACACCAATAATCCGTTTTAGTCCCAGTAAAAGTAGACAAAATACTCCGTTTTAGCCCAGTAAAGTAAGACACCAATAATCCGTTTTAGCCCAGTAAAGTAAGACACCAAAACCCGTTTTAGCCCAGTAAAGTAAGACACCAAACCCCGTTTTAGCCTCAGTAAATAAGACACCAAAACACGTTTTAGCCCAGTAAAGTAAGACACCAATAATCCGTTTAGCCCTGTAAAGTAAGACACCAATAATCCGTTTTAGCCCAGTAAAGTAAGACACCAATAATCCGTTTAGCCCAGTAAAGTAAGACACCGAAAACCCGTTTTAGCCCAGTAAAGTAAGACACCAATAACCCGTTTTAGCCCAGTAAAGTAAGACACCAATAATCCGTTTTAGCCCAGTAAAGTAAGACACCAATAATCCGTTTTAGCCCAGTAAAGTAAGACACCAAACCCGTTTTAGGCCCAGTAAAGTAAAACACCAAACCGTTTTATAGCCAGTAAATGTAAGACAAACCAAAACCCCGTTTTTAGACCAGTAAAGTAAGACACCAAACCCGTTTTAGGCCCAGTAAAGTAAGACACCAAACAACCCGTTTTTAGCCCCTAAAGTAAGACACCAATATCCTTTAGCCCTGTAAGTAAGACACCAATAATCCGTTTTGCCCCAGTAAAGTTAAGACACCAATATACTCCGTTTAGCCCAGTAAAGTAAGACACTCCGGAAAAAAAACCCCCCCCCCGTTTTTAGCCGCAGTAAAAGCTAAGAACACCAAAATAACCGGTTTAGCCCCAGTAAAGTTAAGACCCCAAAACCCGTTTTACCCAGTAAAGGAAGACACCAATAATTGTTTTTTTAAGGCCCAGTAACCGTAAAGACCCCACCAATAATCCGTTTTGTAAGGTACCCCCCAGTAAAGAAGACACCAATAAATCCGTTTAGCCCAGTAAAGTAAGGACCACCAATAATCCGTTTAAGCCCTGGCGTAAATGTAAGACACCAAGTAATCCGTTTTAGCCCCCAGTAAAGTAAGACACCAAACCCGTTTAGAACCAGTAAAGTAAGACACCAAAACCCGTTTTAGCCCAGTAAAGTAGGACACCAATAACCCGTTTTAGCCCAGTAAAGTAAGACACCAATAATCCGTTTAGCCCAGTAAAGTAAGACACCAATAACCCGTTTTAGCCCAGTAAAGTAAGACACCAAAACCCGTTTTAGCCCAGTAAAGTAAGACACCAAAACCGGTTTTAGCCCAGTAAAGTAAGACACCAAACCCCGTTTTAGACCAGTAAAGTAAGACACCAAAACCCGTTTTAGCCCAGTAAAGTAAGACACCAAACACCCGTTTTAGCCCAGTAAAGTAAGACACCATATCCGTTTACCCTGTAAAGTACGACACCAGTAACCCGTTTTAAAGCCCAGTAAAGTAAGCACGCAAAAACCCGTTTTAGGCCCAGTAAAGTAAGACACCAAAACCGGTTAGCCAAGTAAGTAAGACACCAAACACCCGTTTTAGCCCCAGTAAATGTAAGACACAATAATTCGTTTAGCCCTGTAAGTAAGACACCAATAATCCATTTTAGCCCAGTAAAGTAAGACACCAATAATCCGTTTGCCGGTAAAGTAAGACACCGAAAACCCGTTTTAGCCCAGTAAAGTAAGACACCAATAACCCGTTTTAGCCCAGTAAAGTAAGACACCAATAACCCGTTTTAGCCCAGTAAAGTAAGACACCAATAATCCGTTTAGCCCAGTAAAGTAAGACACCAATAACCCGTTTTAGCCCAGTAAAGTAAGACACCAATAACCCGTTTTAGCCCAGTAAAGTAAGACACCAAAACCCGTTTTAGCCCAGTAAAGTAAGAACATCCAAGAACCGGGTTTTAGCCCCAGTAAAAGACACCAATAATCGCGTTTAGGCCAGTAACGTAAGACACCCGAAAACCCGTTTTAGCCAGTCAAGTAAGACACCAATAACCCGTTTTAAGGCCCCAGTAAAGTAAGACACCAATAACTCCGTTTTTAGCCCAGTAAAGTAAGACACCATAACCCGTTTTTAGGAACCAGTAAAGTAAGCACACCCGTAGTTTTAGCCCAGTAAAGTAAGACACCAATAATCCAGTTTTAGCTAGTAGTAACGACACCCCAATAATCCGTTTTAGCCCAGTAAAGTAAGACACCAAAAAGAAAACCCGTTTTAGCCCTCCAGTAAAGTAAAGAACTGTAAAGTAAGACACCAAACACCCGTTTTAGCCCAGTAAAGTAAGACACCAAACACCCGTTTTAGCCCAGTAAAGTAAGACACCAAAAACCCCGTTTTAGCCCAGTAAAGTTTGTCCATATCATGAAACTCGTCTAGTATGTTTTAATGGTCGATGGAAACAAGAAAGTTTCACATTAGTCTTTCAAGAGTTTTCCCTTTCTCAGGTCTCGCGTTTTATGGACTGGAGTGCGTGAAATGCTGAGAAATAATGCCATATATCATGCACAAGTTTACGTCGAGAATTTCAACATTTGGCAGAGTTTACCTCTCTTGTATTGTCTGTCCTATCATCCAAATGTCTGAAAGTCTACATTACTTCTCTCTCTCTCTCTCTCTCTCTCTCTCTCTCTCTCTCTCTCTCTCTCTCTCTCTCGTCTCTCTCTCTCTCTCTCTCTCTCTCTCTCTCTCTCTGGTTCTTCTACAAATACCAAAGAAGCTCTGGTAAAAGTACACAGTTCGATAACGAATTAAGGTGAAGAGGGGGACGGGGAGATTTTGCACATTGATGGACAATATTGTCATGAGGGTGCAGGAAAGCTTAGAATTTGGTGGAAAAGCTTATCAAAGCTACCTTATAATGAATTATGCTTGTAATTTAAGTACGGCTATTGGTAAAAGTCTAGCAGTTTGGGTGGACAATGATAAGTTGAAAACAAACGTCAAGCGCATCTTGAGAGAATTCAACAGCTAATTTAAAAATGACGGGTTTATATTTCATAGATGGCTCAAGGTCTTAAGAACACAGTTTATTTAGCCATCATAACTTTAGATATATCTTGTTACATTAAGAGGAACATTCATATTGTTCAGTACCAACTTCCTTCCAGTAAGAAAAGAGAACCATAATAATCATTAGACTTCTTCGGAGAAGTATTGCAGGCTTATTTGACGCAACAGTCAGCCATCTGCTGTTCATAAGATTCGATTATTAAAAATCCCAATAAATGAAGCCGTAGAGGGTGCTTGATGTCTGAATGGTCAGCGGTTTCAACAATTTGAGTCGATGTAATATCTGAGACTTCCAAGCAAAGTGAGTGCCTCAGTGGCGTGGTCGACATGGTGTTGGCCTACCACTTCGGTGGCTGCGAGTTCGATTCTCGGGCATACCATTGAGGTGTGAGAGATGTGTATTTCTGGTGATAGAAGTTCACTCCCGACGTGGTTCGGAAGTCACGTAAAGCCGTTGGTCCCGTTGCTGAATAACCACTGGTTCCATGCAACGTAAAAACACCATACAAACAAGCAACCAAAAACAATCTAAGCAAAGTGTAACGAAATGCCATTATGCAGTTCTTTTCTGGATTCTGAAATGTTGGTACAAAGGCGGTTAAGTTAATGTAAATTTTTTCAGCGACATAAAAAGAAGGAATCCCTTCCAGTCCTGAGAAACAGTCAAAGGGGTTCATAAGGAGAAGGCATAAATAATCTTGTGGAAAGTATCAGAACACCAAAAATTCGTTTTATCAAAACGTGTTGTCCGCACCCGCTTTATAATGATAATGTCTGGCGTGGTGCCTGAAATTTTCAAAAGAGATCAGTTTATTTTTTAATAATCTCCGTAAAAAGCTTGCGTTGTGCTAATACTCGTTGCAGGGAGGACCAGCCCTACCCATCCTGCACAGTCCACCCTCCCAACCGTATGGTCTTCCCCAAGGCCGCCATTTCCTTTCCATTCCTTTCTTCTCGTTCTCTTCCCTTTCACCCATTTCCTCTCCCTTCCCCCTTTTCTTCCTCTTCCTACTACTAATAACCATTTCAGACCGGATGTGGGTGGCATCGTTTTTCGGGAATGTCTTCAATGTTTTTAGTCGGACAGTTATGACATTCTCACACGAAGTTTACAACACCCAGCCATGATTCATAATGTTCTAAGAGTTAGTCAAATTTACATACTTTAGTTTATTCTTAAGATTTTAATTTGAAGTCAGTGACAGCCAACTCATCTGAACAAAGGTTCAGATAAGTCGACTTAACCCCCTCCCTTTCATCAGTTCCCTCCTTCTCCCACCAACAAGCTTTCCCCGTCCCCCTCGCACACCAATCCTTCTATCACCTCACCCCCTCCCCCTCCCCCTCCTTTTCCCACTCCAATTCTCCTACCCACCTTTAAAACGGGCTGCTCTGGAGCCAAGGAGCCCGGTGCTGACACAAAGGTCAGCTTAATCATAAACAACCAAATCTAACCACCTCCCTCTCCTCTCTCTCTCGTCTCTCCTCTCTCTCTCTCTCTCTCAAAAAGAGAAAAAAATTGCCCACATAGTTATTCTGTAGTAATTTTGTTTACTAGTTTTAGAACAGAAATGTTGGGTTAATGGACATGACTGTTTTGACTCGGTTAGTAGTTTTGAATGCAGTATTAGAGCAATGTTTTAGTGTTCAGTGGCATGCGATCCCAGAAAGCGGCGATGTGTCGCTGGGTAATAAAGGTGTGCTTCAATTCAATCACCCTTGCCCATGGCCAATATGCTTAGATGCGCAGATGGGTGCAAACGTATGATTGCATTCCGACTTTTTAATATGTTCAACCAGGAGAGGAAAGCTGACGCACTGAAAATAAGTATTAACAGGTAATTATTACCCATAACTCTTTTTATGTAAAGCCTTATGCAACAAATTTCACATCAATAATTTTCAGTGAACTTATAGTGATATTAATATCATGATAACTATCATTAAACCCAGGTGTAATTCAGTAACTAATATTAATTATTTTTCAATTTTACAGACACTATGTAATTGTTGAATAATTATGCCCATTGCCCAATCTATCTCATCACATGATAAGAACAATCGAACAATAGGTGCAGAAGAACTACCATACACATGCTGACAATCTAAGATCATAAATATAATTTCCCACGACAATTCTTAGGCAACACAGTGGAATGAGGTTGAACTTCATAATGGAGGTCATTAGCCAAAAACACTCAACTCATTGGTGGGATATACGCATTGAGTTATATTGTGAGAAAATCACGCGATATAATAATGTATAATGTACGTATTTATGTTTTCCAGTGTGTTGTGTAATTCAGACGAGAGAGTTACAAGGAGTTACAAAGATTAGGATGTCTCAAAGACTTGTTAGTCCATCCGAGGAGACATCGTGTGCTCACATATCTCTAGGAGCAGGTTTTACTGTTCATTCACAGTGTCCTAATGATTTTGTCTAGCTTTCTTTTAAACTCTTCCACACTATTGCTGTTTACCACTTCTGGTGGCAGTTGATTCCATGTGTCACATATCTTGTATGTAAAGAAGTTCCCACAATGGGATGTGTTGTATCTCTTCAGTTCTAGTTTCCATCCATTATTTCTTGTCTGGTTTATCGTTTAACGTAAATAGGTTACTGTCTACTTTTGTTATGTCTTTCAGTATTTTGAATATTTCTATTAGTTGCCCTCGCAATCGTCGAGTTTCTAAGCCATTCATGTTCAGGCTCTCTTGTCGTCTTCGGTAACCTATTTGCCTGACGGATGGAGAGAGAGAGAGAGAGAGAGAGAGAGAGACGAGAGAGAGAGAGAGAGAGAGAGAGAGAAGGGGGGGAGAGTGGGAGAAGTGGGGGTAGTGGGAGGGGGGAGACGTGATAGAAGGATGGGTGTGCGAGGGGGTTGGGGGGAGCATGTTGATGGGGGAAGGAGGGAACTGATGAAGTGGAGGGGCTAAGTCGAATTATCTGAACCTTTGTTCAGGTGTGTGGGTTCTCACTGGCTACAACTTAAAATCATGAGAGTAATTTAACTCCTAAAGTATACAAGTTTGACTAACTCCTAGAACATTATGAATTATGACGAGGTGCTGTAAAAATTGTTAGAATGTCACAACTGTCCAACTAAAAGCCTTGAAGATATTCCCGAAAAACGATATTTACTAATCGTTTATCATCCATCATCTGTATTTGTAAAGTGGTATTATATCTAGAGTCCAGACTATTGCAATCAATCCCGTCATACCAGTGTCATCAAATCAGCCATGTGACGCTTCTTGGTTGTTCACCTGAAATTGATGGATGACGTCATGGTATGGAAACTACACAGTGCTGTTGGTTAATTAACGTTATTTTGTTAGTAGATACAGTTGCTGTTTGTCACGTGTATAGCGACCTTGCTTCGTAGACGGCGTTGCCAACAACTGGACACTTATAGTACCTGCTACATTGTGGTGTTTCCAGATGTCTTGGCTTGATGTTCCGTGTGCTGAAATTCATAAAACCAACGGCTCCACACGTAGTGCTTCTCGATTGGTTACATGGTCATAATAAATGACAGCACGATAGCTTGATTACAGTTGTTCATCACAGCCAACTTATTTCTTCATCACCACGCCTATTCCTGAGCAAAAGGGTCGGTTGCCTGATGCGTCTCATCGAAGTATTTCTATCAATGTTGGTTATTACGTCCGGCATGGTTCAACGTTATGGCTAAGGTTATTTACGGCCGCATATCTTTGCAGTTGTCAACCATAGTCATCAGCGGTGGGTCCAGCCTTTGACTAAAAATGTCCATCTGCAAGGCAGCAGTTGACCTTTTAGTGTCTTCAAAAGACACCATGACAATGGTGGTAGTACTCTTATACCCCCACCACAGAGTGAATCACAGGGTGGCCTGTACTGCCAATTCTTCATTTTCTTGGTAACGGCCATTTTAGCTATTTCATACTAACCATGGTTTCAATCAAGAAAATCATAGCTCCGTGTTCTTGATTTTAGGATGCTGTCATAAATGAAAGCGACTTGGTTCTGCTAAGTTTCCCGGGTTATTTAGTCGCAGATTTTTTTATATGACCACAGATTTTCAATAGTCCTTGGTAATCCTGTGGTCACCATAACTATGCCCATGATCTCTGTCGCAGTTCAGTGGAATGCTTGTAAATCCAAAGTCATAACTGCCTTATATAGCCATCGCTGACGGCGACTTTCGGTCTAGTTTGTCCCGAGATCAAGACCCTGGCAGATTGTCGCTGGCACACAATCTTCCTGGCCCTTGGAGTTAGAGGAGGGACTGTGTTGTGTGAGAGTCTTCTAGGTTCGTTTGATAGCGATTGCCTCGTTCTCCTAGGTCTCGCGTGAGACCTAACGAAGCAAAGGAGGAATCAGCGATTCCCAACCAGGGTTCCGTGGAAACCTAAGGTTTCTCATTCCATCATCAGGGGTTCCGCAAGAAGTCTTGAAATAAATATGTATTGCAAATGAAGCTGTTCAGAATTTACACAGCTCGCATAGCAGTGGTAGATATTATATGATTTATATTAAGTAATATATATATATATATATATATTATATATATATATGTGTGTGTGTGTGTGTGTATATATATATATATATATATACTATATATAATATATATATATATGTATGTATATAGATAATATATAGATATATCATATATATATATATATATCTATATATATATATATATATCTATATATTTATATAATATTATATATATTGCCTGTAGATAGGTCCCTGGATAGGGTCCCTAGGATATGAAAAATTGTTTCAGGGGTTCCTTGCAGTTATAAAGGTTGGGAATCACTGCTTTAAGCCTTTTGAATGGTATTCAGTTAACGTTGCTTGCATTGCATTGTTACTAAATCTTAGGGAATCTAAGGAAGTCGTCAACACATTATGTGCTTACGCACAGCACCGTCTTATGTCCAAACTATGTGTTATGTGGTGTTGCCACGTATCATAATTATTTTGTAAATACGGAGATTATCATGAAATTGGCGGCCATCGCGCCACAGTTACCTTTTGAAGGCTTTTCTGTATTCACGAGGAATAAACTGCTTCCGAAAACAGGAAATGAAGAATGAGGAAGTATTATTCCTCACATTATTATGCTTAATGTATTAACAGAAAATTTTCACTTGGAAAACCATTTTAATATTAGACATAGAAAATCGTCTTCATTTCTATAATTTTCTAATTGGGCCCGCAATTCCTACCACCCGCCCAGTCTAAAGAACTTAATCATTTCGAGACTTCGACTTAAAACCACATATGACATATGCAGAGTATCGGACTCCCCTTCAGCCAGATATACTGTAATCCCGTTTCTCAGTTACTTGTAAGATCACTTTGTAACTTCAATGGCTTTCACTATCTGTAATGTAGCATTAAACATTGCCTTGACTTAAGCTTGTAGCAACAGAACAGTGCTATTTTTTATTAACTATCTGTCGTGGTTGTTAATCGTTCACAATTAGATTTCCACTATCAAAAAGCAGGTTCGAAAATTTTATGAAAGAAACTACTTCATTATTCGGCTGTTGTATATAACAGAACACCATGAGCTTTGTTGCTTTTATTCTTAACATTGTTGCTTATGATATTTTGAGAGAGCATCATTATCATTGTCTTAACAGATATATATATATATATATATATATATATATATATATATATATATATATATATATATATATATATATTTATATTCCAAGGCAGGTCAGGGAGAGGCACTATCCATATGCATTTTAAAATATGCCTACGTTTCACAACTCCCCATAGTTGCATTTTCTAGGCTGCAAACAAACTAACATGGCAACTCAATAAATTAATAAAATCCGAATTACAAATTATAATTAAATTTAACATTCAGAATATAATTACTAAAACATTTACTTAAAGGACAAGCAAGTGGCTGGTGACAACCTACCCAGAAGAAAGTTAAAAACAAACTTCTGTGCTCGTGGAGAGTTACAACGAGAGAGAGAGAGAGAGAGAGAGAGAGAGAGAGAGAGAGAGAGAGACGAGAGAGAGAGAGAGAGAGAGAGAGAGAAGAGAGAAAGAAAGAATAGTAATAAACATACAGAGGGAAAAGCAGCTCGACAAGACCATCAGTCAATAAAATTTGCCTGATGGTCTCTCGAATTTTGTCCGAACTTTTAAATCTCCCATTTTATTCAAGTATTCATTTTTTCCATAATTTCAATACCCTTACCTTTATCAGGTTTTATTGCTACGATGTCCTCTCTCTCGCCAGGTCCTTTATGGTATTAAAGTCGTCTTTGTTGAAAAACGGTGTCCATCTTGTTTTTAATCTGTTAACTGCGCGATGGGCTAGTGATGAAATCTGGGACTAGAATACTCAAGTCGGTGTTGAAGGGCAAAGTCTTAATACGGTGAAAGACCGATTTAATTGGTAAAAAGAACTGTTGGTAGTTAGGTTTGAAATGAGGCAAGAATGGATTTCATGTCTTCAAGGAGCCTTAAAAAGCAGAAACTGTGTCGTGTTGTGTCATTTTCCAAAATTGAAGCAAATGTAATTGAGTAACAGAGGTTTTCCTCCGGGGATTCCGGGAGGAGTCTTTGCTTCCGGGTATTGTCGGGGACCTTGTCTGGTGGGAAGCACCACGTCCCAGTTTTACAAAGTGGGGCCCCTCTGCGGCCTTAATTGTGTTGCCCAGGGACTCCGGTTATTCAGGGAAATCTGGTCGCGTCCTTCCTGTAGAAGCCTGTGGGATATAGTATAGTATGCCTTCCACCCATTTCAGGTGGGGTATTTGAAAGATACACTTTTATTTTTTAAAGCAGACCTTTTGGTATTAATTTTTTAATAAATTTCTTGCATGTGTTTTGAATTATTTTAGGTTTTATTATTGCAAAAAAAATTTAATTATTATTAATTGGCATTATGTTCGTGATGGGTTGATTTCGATTCCGAGTACAAAGCATGAATTCTGAAGGAATCTTTACAGCTGAGTCAAAACTAACTCTTATACCTTGATTGATGATTGGATTGGTTCACTGTCATTTTTTTTTAATTAAAAAAAGAAAGACATTAGAAGAAGAGCTTTTTTTAAATGAAAATAAACAACATAAGGAAAGAGCCTGACTTTAGTCAAACCAAAATGACTAAAAAATGTATTATAGTACGTTTTCGACCTTGCCACTTTTCCCAGATTTCATTCATAAAACCTTTACCTAAGTCGGGGCATCGTGTGGATGTGGCAAAATGAGTCATATTTTCCTTATACCAGGTCAAAAAGGGTAAACAGCTTGACACGTGTTCAGCGTTTATAACACTGTAGACATAAAATGAACGTCCTTAAATCCACGGTAAAAAGGTTAGTGAAACTGGGGACTTTGAACAGGTATTTTCTTAGTTTATTTCTACATTCTCAAGCCGAAATTTGATGAGTAAAGGATGATTTATGGTAAAATAAATTACAATGAATGAAGAATTGAAATCATACTTTAAAATGTTTTAATACCAGGATAGGATAAGGATGATTTAGTTTCTAATCATCTAAATGAATTCTACAAAAGCCCAATATCTAGCCCAGACTCGATGAAGAAAGTGAATGATACAATACAATTAAAAAAAAAAAAAAAAAAAAAAAAAAAAAAAACTTTTGTTGGCGCCTCAAAGATTTTGAATTGAGTCGGCCTTGCCTCAGAACGGTGGGAGGGATAAGTAGAATTTTATGGCCGGATTAAAGGACCCCGAACTGCGGGATGCAGATTAACTGGGGTCGGATTATAAGGCTGAAAGAAGCGCGGCAATTGACCTAATGACAGCCGTGTTCGCAGTCATTTTGGTTTGACTGTAGATTCCCACTTCACAAAAACCATTATCGGGTTACAACAGTACACCCAACCGCTTAAATATCGTCCATATACATATAATGACTTTTATATTTTACTAATTTATTTATTTGATTTTTTTAACTTTCTATCTGAACTTTTAATACCGTATGTGCATGTAATTTCTCGTGTTGTTTTGTCAAGTGTTAGTGTATTTTTATCAATGGTGAAGTTTCGGTTTTCATTTTAACTAGTTTCTAAATGATTTTTAGACAATTTTCAAATGAATTTAATTTATATTGGTCATTATTTATTATACAGACCCTGAGGATGCATTCTGCTGAATGCGAAACGCCTCGGTTGGAATAAATTGTAATAATTCGCCATGTTTGTTCCTGCTCCTGCTCCCTGTGCATTTTATCACTTTGGCTGACTCGCCTGCTTTCTCCGTTCATCTATAATAAATAATATATATCCAAACCCCCCTTCAAAAATTTTTTTAAAAATTTAAAGGAACGATAACACCCCGTAATTTTAATGAGAGAGGGGAGGAAAATTCGGTAATTTTGACATTGCCAACTAATTTCGGGCTCAAGTCTACAAAGACAGAGAGAGAGAGAGAGAGAGAGAGAGAGAGAGAGAGAGAGAGAGAGAGAAGGTGGAAATAATAAGGCATTACGCAAAAAAAAAAAAAGAGTGGAGCTGCCCTTAAAACAATATTGACCCAGTTTTTGACACACTTGAGGTTTGGATTCTAACGATTTTGGCATTTCTGAAAGCCCGCAGTTTGAGCACTTTTAAACCAATTTTGAAACCGGGACCCAGTTTCATCCTTGCAATAATAACATTCAAAATAATTTAACAATTTAAACAGATGCAAGAAAGTTATTGGGAAGGTAACATCAAATGATATGCACATAGTAATAAAAGAGACAAATACCCATTTAGAATGGGTGGAAGGCGTGTTGGTCAGAAAGAGGTACGAGTAATGATTTTTGCAGTGATAAGATCATCCAGAGATATTTACTAGAGAAGGCTATACCAAAGGTCATGCATGTCAAAATAAAGTTTATCTCTCAAATACCTCATTTGAAATGGGCGGAGGGCACGTTGGCCAAGATGGAGTACCCTGTCGCTTCCTCTACGGGAAGGGCGTAAGCAGACTCCCCTTTATAACCAGAATTGGATATAGGATTTAGGCCCAAGGTCAAATGCTGTGGTCTATGAGGTCACTCAGCGCTGAAATGGAAATTGACAGTAGAAAGGTCTGAAAGGTTTAACAGAAGGAAGACCTCGCAGTTGCACTATGAATCAATTGTTAGCAGAGGGTGGAAGAACGGAGATACGGTAAAAGGAATGAACGGGGTTTCAGCTAGGGGTCAAAGGGACGCTGCAGAGAACCTTATTACTAGACATGATGTTGTGAAGGGTTGATCTCGCTTCTCAGAAAACAGCCTGAATTGAATAGGAATATGTAGTACGGCAGAGTCGAAACTAAACTCTATACCTTGATTGCTGAGAGGATTAGTTCACTGCCAGAAGTACGTTAGAGGAAGAGATTTCATGAATAAAAACAAGCATAATAATGAGATCGCCACGCGAGATTCTCACCTCTCAGGAGCCATCGGCTTATACTGACTAGTCTTCTCTTGACTCTAGGTAGAGATACGTAAGGTCCCCTTTTCTTTGGATCTTGGTGATTCGCAAGGTCATTGGTGATGCGTGCGACTATAAAGTCGACCACCTGCCGCTCACAGATACAAATATATTTTTGTGAGTTTACCGATGTCGAATACATGCCGGTCAGTTCTGAACACGTTGTCGCTATAGTAGATTCACATCAACCGCGCATTTGATGCCTAAGCCATTTCCTTACAACGCCCATGATTGGCTGTTGATAAGCCAGTCACAGGGCTAGACACTCCCAGTCTCTCTCGATAGTTCACATGGGTAGGATGTATGCTCCACCTCTCCTGAAAGACGTATCCCTCAGGAGAGGTGGAACATAGATCCTACCCATGTGAACTCTCGAGAGAGACTGGGAGTTTCCAGCCCTGTGACTGGCTTATCAACAGCCAATCGGGAGCGTCTTAAGGGACTGGCCTAGACATCAAATGCGCGGTTGATGTGAATCTACTTTAGTAGAGCCAGGCTCCTTGGGGAAATGGAAGACAATTAACACAAGGGTCCCCTGAACATTCATGGAGCAGGGCATGTGGTTAGCGGAAAAAGGGTATACATTAAGATGCCATAATAATGCCATAATATGCCTTTTGCATATATATATATGTATACATATAAATATATAAATATATATATATATATATATATATATATATATATATTATATATTATGTATGTGTATTGCATATGCATACATAATATATACTTGTATGTATATGCATATATATGTGTGTTACTTATGTACACATATGATTTTTTTATCACATCACCGTGATTCATATACATGCATTTAAGTTAAGCTACAAATGTCCTTTAATATCCAATTCACTCTACCTTGGAGTTAATATATTTCCACATATGTTAACCGAAGGCGAATTTTTTAGTTGATAATAATTTCATTCTCTCGTGGATTCGAACCAACTGACTGAGGAGAAATCATGACTCAGTGTGTGTGTATTATGTATATATATATATATATATATATATATATATATATATATATATATATATATATATATATATATATATATATATTATATATCATGTATGCATATATAAAGTATATGTTTTTATTATCAAGGATCCGTTAACACATGTAATGCCCGTGTTTAGATAATTTCAGCATGCATTCACAGAAATCTGTATGATATTCATAAGTAAACTGATGTACGCAAGCATATTGGTGTATAGGGCTACTTGAATCTACGATGAGTAATAATGACAAATTTTCTCAAGTACTTTAATGTTGAGCCCTGGTAATCGCATAATTTTTGCAACCGTGAAATACTCGCTTACGGTGGCTGTTGGAGAGATGTGGGAAATTAGGTAAACCTGGAAATGACCGAGTATACATCTAAAGTCAACTGAAAATCCTTACACGGTTTTGCTTCTTTTTTTTTCATATGCGCATGCGCGTATTCGATTTTCTTTCGGTGCTAGCATACCCCTTTAAAAATAGCAAATCCACTGTCCTCTCTCTTTCGCGCCTCAGTCAGGTTGTAAAAATGGAAGGTGTGTATATCCTGTTCTTTTTATAGACAGGAATCCTTATTCTGTCTCTAAATCCCTCTAAAATGAACCTAGCGGCTGTCATGCTTCCCCCTTAGCCTAAAGGGAGCGGGCCGATAGGCAGGATTACGCTTTTGAGATGGGGCCTTTTTCACCGGTTTGACCAAGTTAGGAAAGCTTATTCCGGATACTTCGAGGGTGTTTACGTAGGCTCAGAAAAGGTGGCTGTTTTTATTTTTTTTTCTTTCAAATGGTTTGTGTACTCTTTAGCATAGGCATTAAATAATGCCAATGGAATACGTTCTGTCTCGACGATTTTTCAGCGTGCATGAGTTCTTGAGAATAAACGCTATTTTAGAGAAAGAATTTTGTATAAGGGAATTGAGCATTGGAAGATATGGCCGTTCATCAAGCACTGATCAGATATATAACCTACAAGTAAAGACATAAGGTATTCTCTCTCTCTCTCTCTCTCTCTCTCTCTCTCTCTCTCTCTCTCTCTCTCTCTCTCTCAAAAGAAGACACCAGCTCGCGAATCTTTCTTCCGAAGACAATATCGCCGACAACATCACTCATAGTTCAGAAATTGGAGGAACATCGTAAACAGCAAAAGTGGCAATACCGTCTTTTGGTCTGTGAGGCAACGTCGAAGTGTAAGTTTATGACAAAATGAGAGAAACAAAATGTCGCAGAAGCTAAGAATCTAACTCTGGAATAAGGCAAGATTTATTCCATATTTGCTGTCATTGTTTGCTATTAGTGATTTGATATGATCTTCCTCTATTGAAGATGTAAGGAGGTGTTCCTCCTCTGGTATTGAAATGTTGTAGTAGGCTTAGCATGATAGAATATGCTAAGTAAAAGAAAGCGCATAGAAGAGAAATAGGTGTAATTACGTTAGATCTGCTAATCCCATATTATTTTATTATTATTATTATTATTATTATTATTATTATTATTATTATTCTTTCATGTACAACAAGACACAATAAAATATGCGCCGAGGTTTCTTCGGCGCAATCGAGTTTTCAGTACAGCGTATAATGCTGTATGAGCCGAGACCCATGAAACTTTCAGCCAAGGCCCGATGGTGGCGTGTTGCCAGATGCACTATCATGACTAAGTTTAACTTTAAATAAAATAAAAACTACTGAGGCTAGAGGGCTGCAATTTGTTATGTTTGATGATTAGAGGGTGGATGATAAATATACAAATTTGCAGCCCTCTAGCCTCAGTAATTTTTAAGATCTGAGGGCGGACAGAAAAAGTGCAGACAGACAGACATATCCATCTCAACAGTTTTCTTTTACAGAAAACTGAAAGCGTCATAGGTGTGACCTATATGATTCCTTAGAAAATAGAATGCATGTTTTTATAAGATGTGAAGGACACTTAATGAAAACAGTACATATAGATGTGTGTGTGTGTGTGTGTGTGTGTGTGTGTGTGAATTACGTAGACAAATAATACCTCATGAAAACACGACAGGAAAGTTCGTTCCAACTCTGCAGATGAGGGAATCATTATCCTTGAGCTACTTGACGGAATGAGAAAGCTAGCGGCCCAATTGGGAATGATAATGGATTATGCTTACTGAAATTAAGCCGATCTAAGAAGATTAAACTTGAAACCTTCTGACGATGGTCTAAAATACTGAATGTTAATTTTTCAGCTTGTCTTGTTTCTCAAGTATCCAATAAAATTTGGCTTACATCAGTTACCGTATGTAACTTAGAAGAAATCAGTGCTGTCAGTGGACCTCACCACGTAGTACACTGTAAGGACTACTGTAGTCAAACAGCCTTTTTGGCCGCCAAGGCGTTGGCCGCACAGTTGCCACAGTTCTCTAAATACGCCACGACAGTGATGAAGAAATGTCTCTGATAATTTTTATACTAACTAAATATATGGTAATTACTCTGTTTCATAATAAAACTTCATATGTTTAAGAATGACTAAGTTTTTGATGGGGAAATGAATGTTACTACAAATGTTTTCCTGAGATTTGACATCACCTCTGTGCTGGGTTAGTGCTCCGCAAGGCCTTGGTGCTCCGTTGCCACCTCAGCCCGACAAGGTCATTCCGTGTCACGTACCCACCATGTAAACACCTCCCGCTTCTCGCTGCCCCCGCATGCACAGTCAGGCTAAGTAAAATAATTTATAATGTTAATCGGTACTTTTGAGATGAAAAGGCCTACGGCGGACACAGCCAAAGCAAAAGGACAGTTAAAAGGATTTGCTCCAAAGAAATCAAGAATGGTGGTCAGAGGCTGAACGCAAGAGAGAGAGAGAGAGAGAGAGAGAGAGAGAGAGAGAGAGAGAGAGAGAGAGAGGTGGGGCTCTCTTAAATATTGTTGCACAACTTGTAATATTTCTTAGGTCAACCATAGTGTTCTCTTCAAGCATCACCTTATGTCATTTATTCTCTGTATCTGTTGGTCTTGCTGTTCAGCCACTACAACTCCCCTCTTTTCACGGCTTTAGCTCTGAAAGGCTGAACGTGCCCCACCCCCAACCAAAATAACAACAACAACAACAAAATAATTTGTAGGCTTACTCCTCGAATATGCGATAATGGGACAGACTCCCAAGTATTCCCTCCGGCAGTTATAAATGATGAAGTTTGGTGTTGTCTGGCTGAGAGAGATTATGAAGTCAAGCAAGTGGCCTCGAGAGGGTGGGCGCCGCTCCCTCCACACAACTTTCTTCCCATCCCTGAATTTTTATCGGGAAGCGGAAGACGGGCGTCGCAAAATCAATCGGCCATGAATGTTTTGGCTTCCAGGGTGCAGCTGAAATGTGCACGTTTTCTTTTAAAGCCTCGTTATATCAGTGGTAGGAATTCGGTTATCATATCTCTTGCTTTGTATATGATTCCCCCTCACACTGGCGATTAGAGTATGTATTAAAGTTTACTTTTTATTTACTTATATCACTTTTTTTTAGACAAATAGAAACGTTTATGTAGCTAAAAACAGTTAAGGATATCTTAGTTTAATCAGACCACTGAGCTGAGTCAGCTCTCCTAGGGCTGGTCGGAAGGTTTGGATATTTATTACGTGGCTAGGAACCAATTGGTTACTGAGCAACGAGACCTACGGCTTATTGTGGGATCCGAACCACATTATATCGAGAAATGAATTTCTAATCACCAGATATACTTTCCCTTGCTTCCAAGTTGGCAGAGCGGAGAATCGAACCTTGGACTACCGAATTGGTAGGCGACCATGTAACCCACTCGTCCAACAAGGAACTGGGTGTCATTAGTGTTCGTAATCAGCATCAGGTCGTTGATGTGTGATTACACATTATTGGTAATGAAAGTACGGGAAACATTAACAAATCCAGGATCCACGTCCAGACTCTGGTTATTTAAGATAAAAATCCGTTCATTGTTTCCTCGTAATCCTGTTAAATGAAGAGTGGCCAGACTTGTGAACAAATATGTTTCAGGATGTCGTTCAGAGGAGTACACCCGAAAGATGATGGATTGCTGATGAACAGAGGGTTGAAGTTAGTCACCCGACTCTCGGCAGTAATTGTTTTTATTATACTTGTAAGTTAGAGAGAGAAAAAAATGATTTCCTGTCTGTGAACTGGAGCTCTATATGTTCAGTGTGGTGGCTTTTGACAACTTCTGTATCTATATATATATATATATATATATATATATATATATATTATCTATATCTAATAATATTATCTAATATTTGTATAGCCAAACGTTAAGGGCATTCTTGGCCTGTTTAGTAAGGCTAGGAATTATTTTAATATGAACGACGCTGCACAGACTGTACAACCGAACAGGAAACTTCTCTTGGGTCGATATGGCAGCTGAGTGAGAGGTTCATTTATATGCTGCTGATCGTCCAGTTTGTGAAAAGAGAGAGAACACTAAAGCAAAATATGCTACAATTTTTCTCTTTGTTGTTCAGAGGCTAATTGGATGAGCTTGTGGGATTATACCAATCTGACTCGAGGTCTCTCCCCAAAGGATAATCCCGCTATGAAAAGTGTCATGGAAAGGACAGAGATGCACCTCACTGTGTCCAGATTTTATATTTTCGATTGAGCCTGGAGTTTTAAGTACAGTAAATTTAGGTTTGAATCATCATCATGCGTTAAAAAGTGGTACCACAGGATGCTGTCATCTGCCACACTTGTGCGCTAGATATAGATATGATCTGTGAGTCTCATTTCGGGGATTGAATGGTGTATTCATTCAGCCTTTTTGCCTAACGCGAATGTACCGAAAAACTGCCTTAATTTATGTCGAATAGTTTTTGTTCCCGACTTTTTGTGCATTTTCTTTATTTTATGTATATTCATGATTCATTACTTCCTTTCGTTATTCAGTTATGCCAATAAGAAATATTCTAATTCACAAAGAAAGAAATTGGCAAGATTGCCATTCAAAATTAGTAGTTGCTTTGCCGACCTTGTGCGTTTGATAATGGATTCGCAGGAGACTTGATTAGTAATTAGATTTATTCGCCTAGAACAGTGCTTTTCAGTTGTTTACCTTCATCACTTCTAACAGACATTCAGGCTCAATGAATCAACGTTCTTTGATATATATATATATATATATATATATATATATATATATATATATATATATATATATATATATATATTCAAGTAAACAAAGTCCACAATTATGTAAAATGTGTATTAAAAATACATAAAAGACGGGAGCTTTCGTCTACTTGATCAGTAGACCTCATCAGCCGTACTGATTTTTCTTTTCAAAACATATATACAAAAAAGTTTCGAAGGACAGGCAGGACTCTGGAAACGTCTCCAAGGGAGATAACCACCAAAACAAACAATCTTAATTATGTTATTCCCTCGTTCAAATGTCTGGCCAAAAGATTTTCCAGTCACGTTATGGTGATTTTTTGAGAGAGAGAGAGATAGAGATATATATATATATATATATATATATATATATATATATATGTATGTATATGTATATATATATATATATATATATATATATATATATATCAAAAGTATTGTTTTTGTGATTTCTCTGCACAGTTGGCAAATAAAGCATGAAAATAATAGAGCTCTAGATCTGCTACTCCTAAGTGTTAGTGCCGGCAGTGCACCTCGCGCATTGCACTGTAGGCATTACTAAAAGGTGTTTGCAGCGTCCATTCGGCTCACAGCTACACCCACTAAGTATTCTTTCAGCTTATCTCCATTCCCGCTTCATATCGTCTGCCTTGTGGTTCAATTTCTTTAACTATTACTTTATAATGCGATAGTGGGTTGTTTTCCCAGTTTCTTCCTTGGGTCCTTCTTCGCACCTCATTTATTATTACTTGGATCTCTGTCTCTCGTTACCAACTACTCCAACTCCAACTGTCTTAGCATTGAATGGCCGAGAGTACTCCAGTGCTCGACTTTGTAGCCTGGATTTCCCGATTCAATCACTCGCTCTAAATATGGTATTCTTTTCACCTAAGCCCAATGGTGTCACTCTCTCAGTGCGAGCCCTCAACCTCCTTGGTTACCAAGCCTCTGTCAGAGTTCTTGCGTTTTGATATTAACGGCATAACTCCTCAATGAATGTGATTTTAATCAGTTTATTTGTTTTGAAAAGAATATTGACTAATATTATTACAGAAAATAGTCAATAGACAAAGAATCAAATCGGGATGAATGACGCAACGATTGAAAAATTAATGGAACCTCTATTCGTCGGTCGCAGAGTGGATTATTCATCGTCAGTCTTTTTAAAGTCCTTGGCAGTGAGCTGAACAAGATAGCTCCCGTATTTCTCAAAAAAAAAAAAAAAAAAAAAAAAAAAACGCAGGTAATTTTCATTCAAGATTATAGATATTTAGATGACGTGTAAAATTTAAGAATAGATTTACAACAAAGGATGTTGCTAAGTTTTTCGGTATTCGATTTCGAGCCCATTCTCTCTCTCTCTCTCTCTCTCTCTCTCTCTCTCTCTCTCTCTTCTTTACTACAGGAAAATATCGATCTGACCAATTTAAGGGACTTTGTTTCCGGTCGATCAACCCTGTTACAGAAGATATTGAAACATCTGCGCAAAAAATATAATTGTTGTCGTGTCTTCCGATCTCGTGATTCCAAGAAGTCCCCGTCCAGAAATAGTTGAGTTATTAGTAGGTTTTGTTAATGGATGTTACTCACATTAATGGGCAGGATCAAACATCAGAAATACGATATATTGTTCATAGAAGGTAAATAAGAAGTAAGAACAGTAAATTTAACGGTGTCTCAGTTAATTGAAATGTCGTTTTCGTTGTTTTTTCTACAGACTACAGATTAGTAATCTTTATTCATTAAGAAATAATCTACCGAAGACATGTGCATCCTAATTTATAGACTTCGGCTGAAAGACAACAATTTTTGTCCGTACATAAGCATTTGCATGCGCGAATGAGTGGGAAGGGAGGGAGGGAGGGAGGGAGGGAGGGAGGGAGGGAGAGGGAGAAGAGCCAAGCGCCCAGCTATTGATTTTTCCAGTCATAGATGGTTTGTGTGAAGTCCTAGAAATTGTTGCACGAAATCGAAATCAGTAGAATGTGTAACGATCCGGTTTACTTTGCATTAAATGACATTGACAAGATCTTGAGACTTGAAAAAAGCCAGAGAGAATGATGGCCCGAACTAACCAGCCAAGCGTTCCCATTGGATGAGAGCCAAGTAATGGCGAATTCAACCTTTGACCTTCCGTCGGGCCTTCCAGCCAATAGTCTTTAAGGGAGGGACACTGGAAAGTCTGGGTATGATAACATGACTTCCATGAATTCATTTGCCATATAATGGGGTTTCGGGTTTTGGTCAGTTGTTATAATTAATCCAATTTGCCTCGGTTCGGGCATCAATGACTCCTAACGTTCACGCATTGTGTGAACCCAAAGGAAACAACGGGCGGTTGTTATTGAAAAACTGACGTCAGTACCCATCGCGTGAGACTGGAAAAGCTCGCCTTATTGCAACCGGAAATGGAGAATACTCATTTTGTTTTTTGGAGGCTCGTGCACCTGGAAAGTTCCGCGTGTTGACATCATTATGACTAACGATGGAAGAAGAGTCACAAACAGAAATCTAACCCTTAGAGGAGAGCGGGACCTGCAGCTCACAGCAAAAGAGGGATTATAATGGAACGGAAATGAGGCAGCAGGGATGAAAGCCAGGGAATCTATATATACGGTGAGTGAATGAGGCATTGTCACACCTAGATTAGGTCTCTCTCTCTCTCTCTCTCTCTCGGTAGAATTTCTTATACGGTACGTATAATTGCTCGCACTCATATATATATATATATATATATATATATATATATATTATATATATATATATATATATTATATATATATTATCTATACATACTTACTAGCTGAATACCACCTAAAAAGTACTGTACGAGTACAAATCGTGTTTATATCTTTTGAGGAGTGGCAAAAATGAATTATTTATCGTAATCAGAAATGTATACGAAAGTGCCATAAGGAAAAAAGAAATTAATTCTCTTTAGTAAATCATTTCTCTTTTCCCACCTGATACCGAATACAAAAGGTTTAGACCCCATCTCCAACACTTGTCCATTGAGTTACCAGGAAGAGCATATTTAATTTTAAGTGCCCGTAAGGGAATTAATCATTCGGTTAAGATCAAGCTCACCATTGATGAACAGTTTTTTTTTTTTTCAGTATGCGGCACTCGTAACTCCAATTTCGAACTCTGTCTTTTACAGTATGACACCCCACTAATATTTCTCATGTTTGAAGGTAAAACTGACTATGGCAAAGTGAATATGTCCCCCAATGAAATCCTAAGAGATTTAATATGGTTAATTTGCCTGCCTGCTCTAGTGTGTTTAACATTTAATTTAATAAATGTGTGTTGATCAGTTTATAGACAATGACATTTAATTTTTCTTGTAAACGTAGAGCCAGTGGGATCAGTGAACATTTCATCGTCTTCAGTTTTCAAAGAATAGAAAGTTTGCCGGAACTACTGTGCATTTCCCCATTTTATTAGTCTCGCTCTACAGAGCACAATTATAACCTAGGATGTTTTTCAAAGGACTGTACCTGAAACGAATTAACATATGTTCCAACATTCTGATCACTGATCTGAGAACGGATTTAAGAAAGAATATTTGATATGGAAAAATTGCAGGTTAATATTACAGAGGGGAAAAAGGTTTCTTTTCTTCAGCGAAAAGTGGAAGGGAACAGTTCACGCTGCTTTTTATGCTAAATAATGTTCATATCACATTACTTAACAGTTGCAGTGCACGTACACCATTATATGATTATGTGTCGTTTTTTCCCGTTGTAAGGACATTTTAGATAACGTACTGATTACAGGACGATCGACCACCATAGAAATAGACTCGACCTGTGGCGTGAAGTGTTTTAAAAGCAATGCATAAATTTCCCAGCAATTGACAGGGAGCTCTTTGGGGAAAGAATTATGGGAAGTGATAAACTTTGCTGGTAATACGATTAAGGATTGTATCTGCGTGGCGCTTTGGTAAATACGTGTTTCGAGTTTTATGGGCTAAAACCGTATCCAGGGAATATTGTATTCGCTGTTTTTTCTATGATTTTATTTTTGTGTTGGCTCACTGGTTCTATAAACGAATGTTTAACATCCAAATAGGCTGTTATGTAGATATTTTAAGTTCATTTTAAACATTTTACGAACTGCTAAGCCATTTTTTCCGATGAACTGCATAATCTACACTTGAAAAACTAGATAATTAAGTGTTTAATGGGACGGAAGTTAATCATGAAAGTGAGTGAATAATAATAATAATAGTAATAGTTTAATTTTGATTACAACTGGGCGAATAGGTCTGTGGGGGAGGCATCTCGAGTTGATTAACATGAAGAAAAAACTGTAGGTTAAATTCAGATGTCAAGGTCATAAGATTATGGTTTTGAACTCATCATAAGGTTTTAAAACCACAGTTTATGTTTTATTTTCACAGTGATGAATTATAAGCGATCGTATCCTGACAGTCAAGATAAAGATGTTAATTTTGTATATATCATTTCAGGGATGTTTCTTGGTTTCAGTTCTTTCAGTAGATGTAATTACAATGTTTTCTGTTTAAAGGTCAAAGAGAGGTCACAGAGTAGGATACAGTTTTCATGTGAAGTACTTTCATTTGAGTTGGAAAATGGAAACAGGTTTCATTATTCGCAACCAAGAAATCTTAGTGGAAGTTTCTCTCTGCTGATTTCTATTATCTATCCATAACTATAAAATCCGAGTGGATCTTTCTGTTTGTCCGCCCCGGGTGGGGTCAAGGTAGGTAGGGGATCGGGAGTATAGGGGAGACATGACACATCTACTCACCTCCTGTAAACGTGTTTGTCCGCCCAAGATGGGGGCGGGGTAGGTACGGAACGGAGGCTAGCTCAATTTATTTGAATGAAAAGAGGAATATGTATAAATGCTTTTAAACTACTGGCTGGATAGCCTCTTTGAAAAAACTAAACTTCTGCCAAGCTTCAGCATGATAGTACTTGTCGTGAGAACTATTTAAGGGGTCGCAATTTTACGAATGTTCAGGTTTTGATAGGAATAAATTAAAAAAAAATATATCGGTCAGGTGCTTGGGTACACAGCATTATTAATGACAGAAGTTTATGGTTGCCGTTGTCCCAAGTCAGAAGAGTTTTAGGGGGTCGGTGGTAACAGTTAATTCAAGTGAAAAGAGGAATGAATAAAAATGTTGCCAAACTGAAGATTAGGGACGATTTGAGAAGTGTGGAGTATTTCGTGGTATTTTTATATTATTTTTACTATTTCTCGTTATAATTCGTTATTAAAAATGTAATGAAAGCTAACAATTCTTGTACGATTGGATTTTACGGATTTTGTTGGTGTGCCGTCCGCATTGGCCAATGAAAGCGGAATTTTTCTTATTGGAATTTCAGAATGTTTTGAAGATCTAAATTTTTTCCCATTGTCAGCAAGTGAACAATGCGTCTCGGAACACCTTCAGCAGCTGTAAGGGCCTTTTTCTCCTTGGTGGTCTTTGGTCTAAAGTTTTCAGCTGCAAAATTCTGCACCTTAACCTGCTTGATCCTTTTCAGCATTCTTACACTGCTTTCTCTACATTCAGCAAGAAACTGTTTCCTCAATGTGGCCCCACGAATTAGTGTTCCAATCAAATAGTTTGTGGTTGCCTGGTTTGCAATTTTTCCCGTTGTCAGATTGACTAATTGGAGTGGGAAATTAATGTCAAATGGGTTGCATGTTGTCTCTACAATGTCATGAAGTGCCTTCATGTCCCTGTTATCACTTCTCGTTCGATGTGGAGTCCTCTGATTCATTGGAGCCTCTCCTGGTTCAATGCCACTAATTGACTTCAGTTCAAAAACAGAAAGACTTCATCTGAGTGCCGTCTGAATTTCCAGAATGTGTATTGCCTGTTAATGGCGAAGCAGCATCATTCACTGTTTACAGTCTAGTGTGATGTCAATTGGTGATCTTGAATAGTAGTTCTTACTTCTACTTCATTTGGTTGAAAATGCAACGGCCTTCAATACATCCGATGCTGAGGAGTCCAGCTTTTGCATTGTTGACAGAAACCATGTACCCACCAAGCATAGTTAGGAATGGAATGGAATGGAATATGAAATTTAGGCTTGAAGTCAAGCACTGGAATCCATAGGGATTATTCAGCCAAGCATAGTTAGGACGATTCAGGGCAAAGGATATTCAACTAATGGAGGAAAATCATAATTATAAATCGACATTATTCGTCCTAACCACTCTCTGGATTTCTCTATACATGCGGTTGACCAGGTAAATGAGACAACCCATTAAGCAGCTGTATCTCCTGGATTTCCTTCAATAACAAATTTAACAAATTCTTCATATTCTTTAATTAATGTATAATAGTCTTGCTTGGATGGGTCGAGTAACATACCTCTATCAGGGTTGGTTTTCAGCATATCGATAATGTCAAAATATTTTTCTGAGCGTTCTGTTTCTGAGAGAGGAACCTTTCAAACAACATTTTTTCCAAGGTATTTGCAATGATTTGGTGAAGCCTGGTGCATCTGTTGTAGAATTTTTCTTTCATGAACCCATTCAGGGAACCCTCAGCTAAGATTCCTGATTCAGTCATCAGATATTCTGAACCGGAGTCTGCAATGAATGTGTCTATGGCACCAATAAAGGCCAGTTCAGTATGAAAATGTCCAAGTAATAAAATCAGGTTATCAAATTTAGGCTGTTCAAGCACCTGAATAGAATCAGCTTTTAGAACAGCGGCTAAGTGGCAGGTGACGGGATAGTAATCATTCCACTTTCTTCAGCAATTTTCAGCGATCTATTCCTTGTTGCGAGGACAAAATCATTTCTCGATGGTGGTTGTTAAATTGGATCTAAGTATGACGTGAAATTGGATCTAACTAAGGTACAACCTTCATGGGAAAACGATCTTCTCTAAAGTATAAGAAAAATCCATCGAACATTCGTGTGTGATTATAAATTGATGTAACGAGCCATATTATATATAAATTATTTGCTTCTCTTAATGTGTACCGGTCATGCTGCTTCTCTTATGTATCTATGTCAATGTCAAATTTTACTGATTTAAGATTGACATTAAATGCGGGTATGGTTTCATATGGTCCATCAAATCGTCACCTTGGTTGATGAGGTCCAGTTTCATTGTTGTTATTTTCGTTGTTACTCTCTGTGATGTCGGCAATACTTTCTGTGATGTTCTGGTAGACTATACCTACTGCCACATGCAAGTTATTCTCCCCATCGAAAGTCTCGAGGTTTATGTCATAATTGTCCCATGCAGTGCCTGAAATCTAGAGGGACCAGCGTCAATTATGCGCATCATCAACGTGTATCACACCGAAGCTTCTCTTGAGATTGTTCCTTTTATCATTTCCGAGATATTCTGAAAATGTTATTACATTCTGTCAATAACATTTTGAGTAATTGTGGTAACAAACAAACCAACAACTATGAAATCATATACATCCGGGTGGAAATCAATAATTGGAATGTTTGAGGTCGAACAAACTAACTAACCTGTGGCCAAAAATTCACACAGATTAATACCAGACTTGGTTTTTTGAGCTGCAACTTGCAAGTGCGTACAGTGTCTGTTTCTAATCATTTGCACTCATCATAGCTCAGTGGATAGCCTTGCCGATTCAGAATTCTAAGTGCAGTCTTAGATCCAAACATTCTTCCAAGGACGGACAGCTCCATGTGTTGTTGAAAAAATTGCATCAGATGCCAGTGCAGCCGCTTTCCCTCGTACACTATCATTCACATCAGATGACAGCCCATAGATAAGTGTTTGCAAAAATGTTTCCATCAAAGGTGGAATATCAGGAGCCGATGATTTTAAGCTTTCAATGGATGTCGGCACGGATAACTTTTTTTTTTTTCCATATTCAATATGTCAGATCTTAACACCATGGCTATACTTCTAACATATTCATGATGGGGCATTAAACTTAAGAGTTTGGATTTTGCATCATCAAATTCAATGTCACTGTTAAAGACGAAGTTTCCTTTATAATTGCATTCTGTACTAACTTTGATTTTAGCACCAAATTTGCCTTGGAGTTTTTCATTCAATGTTTGACGAGTGTACAAATGAAGGTCAGCCCTGAGGCCTCCTGCAGCAATATATAACCCCTTGTATAACTCCATTACCTCAGTTTTAATCAGAATTGATAGACAGCCAAAGGCTACTTCGTGTAATTTCCTAGTTTCATGGATTATTGACTGGCTGTTTCTGAGCTGTTTCGCTTAGAAATTGTTTATTTGCATGAATTCTGACACAGCCTTGATTGCGGACCAGGTCCTTAGTTGCTAAAGATATAGTATTCTTTGGCTTTGCCCAAGTTCCGGAAATCTCTTTGCACCATTGAGAATTTCAGCACTGGACTGCATTGACTCAATTTTATTAAAATTTTCAATGGTGCCCTGACCACTTACATCGTTTCGACTTGTGAAGGCAGAAAATGCATCTTTCTTAAAGTATACTTTTTGAATTAGATTTTGGCAGGTATGAAGATGACCGTGTTGCTGTGGATGGGGTACAAGAAGTTTGAGCTTGTTGTTCGGATGACCTTTTCTTTGGGGCTCTAAGAGTAGGGTACATCTTATTGCTGTCACTGTGATAATAAAATCTGACAGGATCTTTTACAGTTGAAGACAAAACATACTATGTGATATCTTTGAAAACGTCTGTCTCTTGTGCAAAACGGATTTCAGCTGCTCTTCGTAGATTTTCTTGTGATGAACTAAACTCTCTCAAACCCGTTAACGCAGACTTATTTTATTGCAGATCACGCATGTCTGTAAAACTGAAATAAATGATTTTGGGTTATTTTTTTAATGAATCAAATATAGGAAAAAAATATTTTGCTAACACTGCTAAGGTACAATTTGGAGTACTGACGAAATACAGATCTCTCTCTCTCTCTCTCTCTCTCTCTCTCTCTCTCTCTCTCTCTCTCTCTCTCTCTCTCTCTCTCTCTCTCTCTCTCTCTCTCTCTCTCTCTCTCTCTCATAACATGGGCCCTGGAAACAAATAATTCAACAATGTCGGCTACTTACTTACATTTATGGGTACTCTCCCATGTTGTATTCCATCAGTTTCTGTTGGTCCTCCAACACACTCAGACATCTTTACTGCTAATTTAACCCTAAAGTTTACAAGAGCATTTGAATCACATATTGCTCCCTTTATTTCTACTTAAAATTGAACTTCATTTTGGTTCATAGGTTGAGAAATACTTTCAGATATATAATTTCCACTTAGATTTTTTTTTCTTTTTTTGAGGATATAATTTTCATTTAGATCTTTTTTTAGGCCTCAACGTACATTTTCCGTGCCACAATATTCCAATATACAAATATAAGTAATTATGATTTTCAAAATATACTATCATATAGAATATATAGATACTGTATCCTTCACTCTTATATTCATCTTTAGTCACATTTCTTAAACCAACTGACTAACCCTTCTGTGTCTACATTTTTCATGCATTATAAAAAAAATGAAAATCAGATTAAATAGACTTTCTTCAGCGTAAAATTTTCGATTAGGTCTTTTACCTATATAAAAAAAAAATTAAGACCTTTTACATATATAAAAAATTAAGTTATACATTATTTTAAAGTAAAGGAAAATAACTTTTATGGTTTCAAGTGAAAATACGGTAAATTTATGCTAAGAGCAAAAGAAAATAACATTAATTAATTAAAGAAAAATTTAAAAGTACTTTTGGATTTCTAATGATTACAAAAAGTGATTCATTCACCTATGAAATTCTGGAAACATCAAATTATATATATATATCATATATATATATATATATATATTATATATATATATTAATATATCTATATGTATATATATACACACATATATATGTGTGTGTGTGTGTGTGTCTGTGTCTGTGTCTGTCTGTCTTTGTGTGTTTGTTTTTGAGAGAGTTCTTGTTACTGCTGCATGGAGCCAGTGCGAATGAATATATCGGCCATACAGAGGGCCACTTTGAGCTTTCTGTCCCACCAAACTATCAGTTGAAAATTTCCGTCTTTTTTGTTTTCCAACAATACAGTTAGTCGGGAAGCTTAGGGGCTATGGAAGGGGCGATCGTGCAGATTCATCTAGAAGCATCAAATTTGGCCCAGACGTAGGCTATACTGTACTATTTCGAATTCTAGAGACTGCCAAGAAAATTGCTCACATTAACCCCCTTTTTTGGGGGGAGAAAACCCCCTTGCTGAAGGTATTTTGTCTATATTTTTCGCTTTTTTCTATAAAACGATGCGTTGCGTGTGAAAATGTACACGAATAAAAAATATTGGAAATAACATTCTATACAAATTCATACTTATAAGTTATTCTTGTGAATATAATAGTTTCTGCGCAAATCAGCCGGCAAATGGAGGCACATTTTGCCCTAAATAAAAAAAAATCGATTACACGATTACTTTTCCTTCAATAATTTTTGGGTGATGTATTTCTAGATAGATTTCCGTAGAGATGATATCGTTAGGTGAATATTTCTTTCATCAGATATGCATATTATCTCGTCCTACATATTAACGTTTCTGCATAAACAAGCCGAGAAAACAATGATCGTGAATAGCTAATAAAAAAAATCATTAAAAGATTAAACATCTTTTTTCTTGTTCACTTTCAGGTGTGTTGACAAGCAGACTTTTCTACGGTAATAGCTGTTATGGAAGTTCTAAATGCTTGCTGATAGTGAAGTGCAGCAAGGTGGACTGAGCATGATGCTAAATTATGGATTACTATATGGTAGCATGTAGATACTATGTTAGTGGATGCTTGTGACAGTAAACAAGAACATGGTGGTAAACAGCAGACTATTGCATGATGATAACTAGTTGACTATGTATGTGCTGAATAGTGTACTGCTGCATGGACGCATGGGCACAGTGTACTTTTGGTTGACAGTGGGCACCTGGTGGATGCACATTGTAGATTTACTCTAAGTATATGAGTCAGTTGAAAGTATAAGATGATGGACAATATCAACTGGGACCTCTGTTGCATTTGTCAGTTGGGTAAAAATTAATGGTTGACAAAACCCAGAAAAGAAGGACTTATAACACTTGGGAGAGATCTGAATAACTTTAAAGAATTTGATTCTATACCATATGGTATGTTAGCGTCATTTCATCAACTTAATGATGGTTCCGGTATTACAGCAACTCTTATTTCAGATAATGCAAAGAACCATAAATTATGTAGGAGTTACTGTGGTAGTTTTCATGTTAAGAGGTTACACTCAAATCGAGAAACAAGTGCACAGAGCACTCCAAAAAACCATAGGACAGCTGGGAAATCTGACTATTCTGGTCTTGATGTCAGGTTGTGTGTTATCTGTGAAGGAGAAAATCAGGACAATGTGCGTAATGTAGCTACTGACAATGTCGATAACATTCTAAAAAATTGGGCACAGTTAAGTAAAAAATTTTGTTATTTGGATGGCTGACTGTGCAAGCTGCTGATGCCCATGTAGGAGACACTTTTTACCATGTTAAATGCTACTTACATTTACGAGACGCGGCTTGGGCTGCAGATCGCCAAACATCTACAAGCCCTACTCCACCTCAGTTCGATCCAAGTGCCTGTGCTCAAATTGTGTCCCTTGTTGAGGAATGACAATCAGTTGTTAAATTATCAGCTCTTCGAGAGATGTATTAATAGCACATTCATGGAACAACAGGGACAACCATGTGATGATTTCAGGGTGCCACATTCCACCGTGTTCAAAGAACACCTTCCCAGCCTTCTTCCTGAATGGATCCCATTTTCCCAAGGGAAGGAAGTATATTTGTCTAAGAAGACCACGGTTGGTGAACAACTGGCCAAGCTACACAACAATATTGACCAAGATCATGTCCTGTTACTGAAGTGGGCAGCAGTAGTTTTGCACAGGCTTTGTCTCCAGAAGCAGGAACCCTTGAGGGGGTGTTTCTCCACAAACTGCTTGACATCCCTTCCCAAAAGAGCTGCATCATGTCATCAACGTTATTCTTCAGGGAACATCCATTCAGCAAGACCAAGAAAATTATGATAACATGAAAACACTTTTTGAAGGCAAAGATTGCTTATACAATATCCCAACTTCTAATATACAGCACATATAGTAGAACACATCATGGTAGTAAATCAGACACAATACATCATGGTAAAGACTGTGAAATGACCTCTCCCCCTTTACCAAAGCCTGAAAATGCTTGGTGATGCTCAAATGAAGAAACAGACTGAGAACACCCATGATCTTGGCATCTTGGTGTCCTATACCCGTGTCATGGAGGTAAAGCAGTCAATTGCACGAGCAGCATGCAAGCAATATGCTGAAGGTGGGATGGTCACTGAAGTTCGGTCCACTGTTTTTGCCACTTTTGATGTCGACAACTTGGATAGTCATAACAAGAGAAACCTTTCCCAAGATGAGTTTCATGGCACTGTAGTGAGGGCAACAAACCACCTCTCTTGGGAAAACATGGGAGTGCAGTGAGATCCTAACCAAATTGACATTTCCCATATGGCTACACCCTCTCTGCCAGATTGTCCTCATGTTCTCCCACACAGATAACACACGACCTGACATGACGACCTGAAGGCTCAGATTTCCCAGTTTTCTTAAGGTTTTTGTACTAGTACATACTCTGTGCACGTGTTTCTTGATTTCGGATTAACCTCTTAACACTAGAGCTACTAAGGCGTTGTAGGTATGAGATTGGAATGGTAGGGGAGACATGTCAGGCAGCCGGGTTCCAGCGCAGCGTAGCACACATCAGCAAGCTCGTCAATTATAAAGCCTATCCAACTAAAGCATAGAAATATTGTGATATCTTCTCGAAACGATGGTTTCGTGTGCTCTTCTCCATTATGAAGAACTTCCATTTTGTTTTTGTTTTTTTAAACGAAAGCAAAGTTCAAGTATACAAGGAATTTTAAAGTTGCAGACTTCAGGACATAAATGCTTGCAAAAGCGACTCTTAATTTTTGCATGCTACCCGAGACAGTAAGTTTAAAGAAAGATTTTGAATATTCCGTGACTGGAGAGTTATATTCTCTATTAAAATCAAAATGGTTCCGTTTCCATATTGAAACAGTTACCATTCAGTCATTTCTTTTTTTTTCTCATTATTGGAGTATATTGAACTATTCTGCGGAAGAGTTGCCTTTAAAATAATTATTCAGGGAAGGACCCTTTGCATGATTCTTTATTTTCCATACATAACAAACTGTGTGGAGTGAAAATTCGTTTGTTTCCCTGGGGCATATTCCCGAACTATAACCGAGCACTGGAACCTTCCATGAAAAAATCGGGAAGCATATCTCAAAAACTAACCATAGAATCTCCTTGAAAATAATCTCATTACGTTTCCCACACCCAGATTTCCCCTGGAATCCGTCTCTGAAATAACGTAACCTAACTCAACCTAAACTAACCTAGGGGCATGGCAAAAAAAAAAGGGGGGGTTTGTGCAATACTAGTATACATCTCGGGACTTTTGAAATTTTGCGATCCCACAGATGTCATTAATTGTAAATTTCTCTGACGTATAGATGGTTGATAAGCTTGTAGTACAAGCCTCGTACATACAACCATTTGTAATTACAAGATTTTTGGGTGAAACTTTGTGGGTTATGAAGAAACTGTCTGGTATTATTCATTATTGTGTCAAGTGCTGTACTTTGTTCTCTTTCAAAAATATGGTCCTAGTAAATTTATAGTATTTGGTTTTTACTTCCTTTATTTAATATACATTTTAACATATTTAAAAAGTTACATTGGCTTTTCGATGTGCGGATATGAACACATTGAAAATGGTTACCTTTTGTTCCGTTTCTTAAGTTCATATATTTCTACAGAAATTGTATCCTTCATGAATGTGATTCCCGTTATTTTTCGGGTGATTCATGAGTATCGCATCGTGAATGAGTATTTTTATATGATTGCCTTTGGGAATGGAGGTTTAAGTATTATTATTGAGTGATTTTTGCTTAATACAGGTTGATTAATATTAAAGCATTTCTATATTCCGTCGTACGAAATTTGACAAAAGTCGAGGCCAAGAAATTAGTAATAGAGTAAAAGTTGTTATCAATTCAGTTAGCGCTGTGATATTCTTTAAGAACTTCACAGATCCCGCCTTCCATTAAATGAAGCGAAAAGTTACCTCATCGGGCACAACAGCATTATGGAAAGTTGTCTGAGAGGCAGAAAATTACAGGCGAGCAAAAGTTGGACAAATCCTTGAAAATGGAGGCGGTGAAGTCGTTTTGCCCTTGACATTCATTTTTAAAAAATAAGCCCTTTTCTTGCTCTTCAATTATTTAAATTTAACGTACTACATGTACACTTTTTGACGACTGTAATGACACGCGTATCTCGTTGGAAGAACGCAGAGAAAGATTTCATTGACAGAAAAGAATAAGATTGTACTGATTTGTATTAATGTTCTGACGCTAAAGTTTCTGTCTAACATTGGCTGTAATGAAGTCTTCAAATTTTTTTTTTTTTCACCTTATAGTGGCTCAATAGCGATTGTTTTCACTTAATCTGTAAAGAGAGTGAATTGCAGCGTTAAAAATTATTGTAATTACAATCAATTGAGTTCGGAGCTACTCCATTTTTCTCAAGCAAATGGTTAAGCTAAGAAGTCAAAACTGAGGTTTTACCATATTTTCAGTAAGTCCGATGGACGGAAAAATTCATGTATTTATGCCCAATATCAAGATACACTAGAGGTGGGTTTTATATACGGACATCTGAATCAAAGACTCACGATTTATTCCTTATATTCTGCTTCTAAGGCTGGATGAATTCTCACTATCTGGGTTTACCACTACGTACCACCATTCAGCAGCAAACATATTTATATTGTCTTCAATAGTTTGCTTATGCAGTAGTGGAGATAATTCTACAAGGATTTCTTTTGGTGGCCTCCGTAGGGGAATGGTGCCGTCAGTGGACCTCATGCGGTGCACTGTAGGCATTATTTACAGCGTGCCTTCGGCCCCTAGCTGTAACTACTTTCGTTCCTTTTACTGTAACTCCTTTCGTATTCTCTTTCTTCATCTTACTTTCCACCATCTCCTAACACAAGATTCATAGTGCAACTACGAGGTTTTCTTCCTGTTACACCTTTCAAAGCTTTTACTGTCAATTTCCATTACAGCGATGAATGACCTTACAGGTCCCAGTACTTCACCTTTGCCCTAAATTCTATATTCAACTCAACTCGATTCTTTTGGTGGTTGAATCATAACAGTTTCATCCAATTAAGTGAACAGCATCCAAAAACTTTAGCAAACACACATGGATATTGAATTAAGTATGTGTGACCGTGTAACGCTCATGTCAGCCTGCTGAACAAATGAAGTTTTGCGCAATACTTGAACTTCCTGAAGTTCCAACGATATAGCATCATCATTTAGTTGCTATGTTGATCATCCACCCTCCAGTCATCAGTCATATCAAATTGCAGCGCTCTAGCCTCGGTAGTTTTGGTTTTATTTAAGGTTGAATTTAGCCATGATGACGCGTCTGGCACCGCTTTAAAGTGCCAACAACACAGGCTGCCTCCGGGTACCTTGGCTGAAATTTTCACGGGCGCGGTTGAGAGTGTCATGGGCTGTAGTTGAGAGTTTCATGCATCATTATACGCTATACAGAAAACTCGATTGCGCCGAAGAAACTCCAGCGCATATTTTAGTTGTTTGAGTTTGTAACCTTTACTTGCAAATCACGTGTTTCTCTTTTTATGTTCAGCTCTTAGAGAAAGTATTAAGTTTTGAGATTTCGGTTATTCGTGCTACAGCTCAAAACCTAAGATCGGGCTTTCCTATTCCCAGAATAGATAAAAGAGACTCAACCTTTCATTTCCCTCTTGTTTCTATCCTTTGCGGAGACCACAAAAACTCCGGGTTTTATTTCCTCCTCTGTCGCTAACAGAAATCCTGAGAACTCAGGTTTCAGTTTCTTCGTTCGTTCTAGAAATAAGAACTTCTACAAAAAGCGAAGATCTAATTTGTTTTCCGCTGACCGCAGCGGATATCACAAAAAAACGAAATATATATATATATATACTTTAATAAATCATTTTATTTTCTCCCTCTCTGCGTTTACCACTTATTTGTTTGTTTACGCATCTGTCAAGGGTAGAGAGAATGAAACGTGAAATGTTGAATGTTAGTGATACCTAATAGCAGATGCCACAGAAACTAATATTTCTACCCCAGCAGATACCTCTGAGACAAATTTCTATTCTGAACGCAAGAATACAAAAATAAAGTCGTGCATTATTCTGGGTTTAATTTTCTGTAAGATACAACTATTGAGTTGTGTGTTTGTCTGTCCTTCTGGCTCTTTTTTTTTTTTTTTTTTTTGTCAGATTTCAGATCTTAAAAGCTACTGCGGCTAGAGGGCTGCAAACTGATATGTTGATCATCCAACCTCCAATCATCAGACATACCAGATTGCAGCCCTCTAGCCTTTGTAGTTTTTATTTTATATGAGGATAAAGTATGTGCCAGCATCACAGTCCATCACCGGGCCGTGGCTGAGATTTTCAATCAACATTATACGCTGTACAGAAAATTCGATCGCGCCTAAGAAACTTCGGTGCATTTTTTACTTATTTCTTTTCACACCAAGCTACGATTAGTATTACAGAATCTGATATCTTCCTTTACCAACTTAAAATCGATACAAATAACTGCAAAATTTTCTTTTGGTTACGGAACGAAACTTTGATTTATAATGTCCCTCGATTTTGTTCGTCAACTATTGTCTTCTGTCATTCTTTTGTCCTCAGAAAATAATCTCTGCATTATTCACTTGAACTTCTTTCTCGTTAATTTAGCAAAAAACTGTGTATCATATTTATTTGTTAATTAATTAATTAATTTATTTGATTATTTACTGGAAAACTTTAGATTTGTTTTATATTTAATTAGAATGAAAATTAATACATTTTTATATTAGATCAGGACGTCGTGTTTTTTTAAGATTGAAACTTAAATACATTTTTTTATTCGGTCAAAACCTAATGCTCATTTTAAGAATGAAAATTAGATAAGTTTCCAACCGTTGATGAATTTTGCGGCGTGAACCGATTTATTTTTGGTGGTTACGCAACCCTAAAATTTTTTGTTATATTAAACTAGCCTACGGTGCAAGACACGAAAGGCAGCTCGTAATCCTTCCCAGTTTATTCTCATTTTTTTTCAGACCGTAACAATTATTTTAGAAACTCAGAATTTAGCTTCTTGTTTACCTAGGAATTGATAAGCCATGTAAAAAATCCGTCTCATTATGTGGTGTTCATCGTCTTCACCGGATGACAGGCACTGATCATCTCACGTATCCTCGTATCCTTCCGTCTCACTTTTTCAGTTTTGAAGAAAGTGTTTGGCTAACCCTTTCATCCCCTCTTTACTTACCGCAGAACTTCCTTCTCAATATATCAACGAGAATTTCAAGGTTTGTTTGCCAAAGACATATGTTTTGTTAGTATTCTTACGTTAAAGATATTTCATCGGTCATTTTGCAAATTTGATTATTATTATTATGCATGTTCACGAAGCATACTTACTGTTGAATGAATGCATTATAGACAAAAATGCCAATATTCTGTTGGGGTTTGCTTTCTTTTCTTACAACATGATGAGGGAAACAGGCACATTTCGTAAACGTATTTCGTACCCACTGTTTCTCTTCTAGTCCCTTATTGGCGATAAACTTTGGCGATGTTTTCGTTCAGTCCTCCTGTATGCAGAAGACCAAACACCAAGTCAATGGCATTTCTTGGGGGTTCCAACTGACAGTTATGCAATAATTAACTTTCGCTACAAGATGGGAGTTCGCGTTTTTCAGGTAACGTGACATTGTCTCATCCAGAAAGACGCTTTTACCAAAATAGCAAACCAAGATATCTAACTGAGTTGAGTAAGAAGAATTTAATATCATTATAGAGAAACCTTTACATTTTTATTTGGCTACTTAATTTCGGAAACCTTTATAAGTATTAATGATAATTTGCTAATGAGTTTTACCACCACTAACCTTTCAAGGTCAAGGATGTTCATAAATGTAAATGGCATTCAGTAAGTTATGATTGATAATAACAGTAATTCCATAGAAATTATTATTTCACAATGGTGAAAAGCTGCAAGTAAAGTATTTTTGTAACCAGTGAAGTATCTGTCGTAATCCTTTTGCATTTCTTGATCTGAATGATGGTCATTCCTTGATATTGAAGTTTAACAAACTACATCTCAGGGTCACGGAAAAGGTTACAGTTTTAGTTTTCTGTAAAAGAAAACTATTGAGATGGCTACTTGTCTGTCCGTTTGCACTTTTTCTATCCGCCCTCAAATCTCAAAAACTACCGAGGCTAGAGGGCTGCAAACTGGTATGTTGATCATTCACCCTCCAGTCATCAAACATACCAAATTGCAGAACTCTAGCCTCGTTAGTATTTATCTTATTTAAAGTTAAAGTTAGCCATAATCGTGCGTATGGAACGCCATAAGACAGGCTACCACCGGGCCGTGGTTGAATGTTTCATGAACCGCGGTTCACACAAGCATTATACGCTGTACAGAAAACTCGGTTGAGCCGAAGAAACTTCAGCACATTTTTTAATTATATATGCGCTTCCAGGATGTGGAGGCTGGTAAGGAATCCCTTTATTCAGTATTGTATTGAGTAGTCTTGGCTTAGGTACATTCTCTACTGAGTAGTACTCTCGATTCACATGTATATTATAGGCTACATACTCTTCAGACGTCTCAGTGGCTTGGTTGGTTTGGTCTCGGCCTGCCACCTCTGTGGCCGCGAGTTCAATTCTCAGGCATTCCATTGAGGGGTCAGAGATGTGTATTTCTGGTGATAGACGTTCACTCTCGACGTGGTTCGGAAGTCGTTGGTCCCGTTGCTGGAATAACCACTGGTGCCATGCACCGTAAAAACACCATACAAACAAACACTTCAGAACATAAGATCATAGCATGTTTTCATAAGCTCTTTATTTCATTCAGTGTTGTTTTACGTATATCTCAACGACAGAAATGATTGTGAGTATTTTGACCCAAGCAATACTTTAAGCTGACACATGAAGAATGAAGAAATTGTGCCAGCAGTATTGTATGAGTATCTTAAGTAGGTAGGCAGATGCGGCGTTAATTTCTACACAAAAATTTCATCGCAGACCGTCATAGAAAATGTCAACACGAAACCTTTAGTAACTAAATGAGGACATTATTCTCCCCACCACCTCTACTCCAAGAATAACTAAGGATCGATTTCCTTTCAAGATAGGACACTAAGACCAGGAGTATAGTAGGGACCCCAGACCAAGGTCTAAGGAATTACCGTCATTTCTTTTGTTACATTTGCTTACTTATTTGGCTCTGGGTAAGTGGCCAATAAGGCAGTTTTCTAAGTCAGTACTCATTTCATCTAGCCAAATTACCCAACCAAATATGCAAGAGTGTATATATATATATATATATATAATATATATATATATATATATATATATATATATATGTATATATATATGTGTGTGTGTGTGTGTATGTGTGTGTATGTATATGTATATAATATATATATATTATATATATATAATATGATATATATATATATATATATATATATATCTATATATATATATATATATAGTATATATATTATATAATATATACATACACACACACAAATTCGAGTTGGGAATAAATTTAGAATTTTTTTTCACGGCACCTGCTTCGGTGGCAGTGTTCGAACCAATACTAGCGGAGACGAAGAGGAATGTAAGTCTAATTTAGTTCTTGCGTACATATTGCTATCGAATTCGAATTCAGATACTTTTTTACCAGAGCTTAATGGGATCCATCCATGGTCCCTGGAAGAAGACCTCGCAGATCGGAAAAGAAAACACTGATGTCATCGCTTGTGGCAACGTCTGCGGTCAGTACATGACTTGTATGTGTGTTCTGTTCTCTATTCGAATTTTTTCGTCTTTTGACTTCAGTGTCTTCACATGTTGTGGATGTATATCTCCAGAAACAATGCCACAAACATGTGTAGTCCAGAATTGCAAGGGTAATTATCGAAGTGGGCCAAAAGTGCACGATTTTGCTTTTCCAAAAAATGAAGAACTGGCCAGGAAATGGATCAGAGCGATAAAACGTGAACATTTCAAGCCAACGAGAAAAAGCAGGGTAAGAAGTCCTTTTATTGTAACCATGGTATTACTTTAAAATATTGTAAATTAGTCAACTTAGGTACATACACTAAGGTTTTGTTTAAAATAGCGGGGAGGAAAGTCATGGTAAGAGATGCGTAAGGTAGGCTAATACAGTTTCGTCAGAATCTTCGGCTGTATGTTACGTTAGCCTAACCTAAGCTTAGCCTAGACATATTAGTTGTAAACGATCGTTGTGGGAAGTGGAACAGAACCACTTTAGCCCTAATATGATTTTGTGATTTCGGTCAAGTGCATTATTGCACCATATAATATACTACACAAGATAGTCTTGTACTTATAACTGTCTTTTCATATATATATATATATATATATATATATATATATATATATATATATATATATATATATATATATGCCGTACTTGTATAGCCCAGGTTAGCCTTTATATATTTTGCCTTCGCTTTTTGTCTTTTTCTCTTAGAAAGTTTCACGAGAATGCTTTTCTTTTTGGTTACCAGTGAAACCCTTAGGCTAATAATGGTTTAGTGAATTATTATAAACCTAGCCTATTATTACTATTATTATTATTATTATTTATTATTATTATTATTATTATTTTTATTATTATTATTATAATCATATATATATATATATATATATATATATATATATATAAATTGTACAGAACATATACATATGTTCTGTATATGAATATGATCTTATATGATGTATATTCCTATATGTGATATTGGGCACTCGGCAAGGAAAGTTAAGATACAGTTTTTTTAAAATCTTGTTGCACCAAAGTGTCAACAGTGGCATGATCCTTCTGGAGCCACTGTATGTATTTAAATATAGAGGGAGGGTGCTGTCCAACCAAGTTTGAGAACTTATTATTCCAACCTTCACATACATTTTTGGTACGGGAGTTTACTTGTAATGTAGCCTCATGGACATTCCAGGCATTAGGGGAGTACTGAGGGGGTACAAGATGCAGCCTGACACCTGTCGGGATCTGTAGCTACCCGAGACGTAGTCTACCAGCTTCTCTGCCTCAGGAGGACTAATGGTCTTTAGGTATTCCATGGTCTTTAGGTATTCCATGCCCTTTTGTTCCATTAGTGGGCAGGAAGGCAAGTCCATCCAACATACCGCAGAAAAGCCGGAACCCCCGGTTTGAATGGTAATGTTGTGTAAGACCAATCCCTTGAATTTTACACCAAGTGCTCTGTATAAGGTGGTAGAAACATCCCTTGATATCCACTTCTCTACCAAAGCTGGCACTCACTGCACGTAAAACATCTTCTTCGAAATCACTCACAACCGTCTGTACCTGAAGTTAAATCCTAACTCTGAGCTACGGTCAGCGATAACATCAAACAACTCCGAGTACATTGCTCTTGACTTCTGTAGTAGAGCATAGACACATGAAACATAACAATCGCTGAATGAAACTGAGCACATAAAGGTGAGTGAACTGTGGTGGTGCCATCTTGAAGTTATCATCCATGTAGATGGCCTCTGCAGCTGCTAGACGAATTAGGTCCTCTTCTGTTGCGTTCGAAGCAGTACACAAATTATAATGAAACGTGATGTGAACACCCGATGATACATTTTTTCTTGTTTCTTTCTTTCCGTTACGTTTTTTCTTGTAGCTTTTTCTTGATACTTTCTGTCCTAGATTAGTAACTTAAGACTACTATGGTTTTCTGAATGATTTAGGTTTTGAGTAGTGTTGTAGATCGACATTGTTTTAATACATAGGCTATAGGCTAACGTTCACATTGCAGGCTATAGGTTAAAGTTCACAGTCCCATTATAGGCCTATTATATACAGTACAGTTTACACGATTTTCCTTTCTTTTTTTTTCTCTCTGAAATTCATAGGTAGGCAACACTATTTACTCATGTTAATTAAGTACCCATGGTAATGCGCAAACGTTTTCTAGCATTATTAAAGTATAAAGTATGCGCAAGTATCTATAATGTACATACAGTACAGTGTGTGTATGTATGTATGTATGTATGTGTATATGTGCACACAATATCTCCTATACTGGTATAGCCTACATATGAAGCAGTTCAGCCACGGCCAGACAACATTTGAACGAGGGAATAACATGATTAGGATAGTTTGTTTTTGTTGTTATCTCCTTTGGGGACTTCTGTCTTTTCTGTCCTTCGTGACTTCATGTAGTTTTAAAAAGGAAAAATCAGTACGGCTGATGAGGTCTACTGTTCAGGTAGATTGAAGTTCCCGTCTTATAAATATTTTTTTTATAGTTATCTTACTTAAGTGTGGACTTTTATGTATATATATATATATATATATATATATATATATATGTAATATGTATATATATATATATAATATATATATGTGTATATATGTGCCATATATATATATATATTGTATATATGTATATATGTATATATGTGTATATATATATGTATATATATATATATTATATATATTAACTATATATATATATATAATATATATATATATATATATATATAGAGAGAGATGAGAGAGAGAGAGAGAGAGAGAGAGAGAGAGGAGAGAGAGATGAGAGAGAGAGAGAGAGAGAGAGGGGGGGGGTAAATTTTAAATAAGATTTAAGGAAAGAGAGCTTTCTCACACATATTGACTTGAGAAAGACCTAATAATTGAAAAGCAAAAAAAAATAAATAAATAGACAAAACTTTTATTTATTTGGATCTCATTTTTAAAGTGGAAATTGGTCACTTCTTATCTTTCAGCTGCGCTGACTCTGCCACAGTTCCTTTGTGTAATAAAGTAAATCAGTTCTCATTGCCCAGCAACGTTTCTCATTTCAGAGCTTTTTTTTTGGGCAATATAAATCATGAGAAGTCTTGCCTTATTAAAAAAAAATTCATACGTGCTCCGATTCTTGAAACCTTTCACCTTTTTACAATTACAAACCCAAAAATTGTTACGTGAATGTGAGACACACATACGTATAGCTGTCAATATCTCTTAATAATATCGAATTCCTCATACCTTGTAAATAACCTACATACGAAAGGAATCGTGAGGTTGTAAATGCTTTTGCCCCGGTTAGGGTACAAACCTGGATGTTTGGCTGGAGTGCAAGGACATACCAGAACAGGAAAGTAATTTTGATTATTCTGTTGTTTCCAATAAACATTTTTACTTGCATGCCGTGAAGCTTTCTTTACTGAATGCGTTGGAACGGATGAATAGAAATCAGCTCTCCAGGAGGTTCCAGGGAGCTGTAACTTGGGTGAGTTTACACTAGGCTTCACCAGCATACGTAATAAGACTCTTCACCAACTCCTCCCAAATTCTTATTAGCGCCGCCTACTGGACTGCTCATCAAGACTCACGCTACACCACTAACTCACCGTATTGAGAAGTTCAGTAGGCGGGACTAACAAGAATTTGGGAGGAGTTGGTGATGAGTCATGTATGCAGCGTGCTCAGTGTTGCCGAAGTGCGGAATTTTCGTCTGCTATGCGGAATAAAAAGTCTACGGGGCAGCTATCCAAGTTTGTATGCCGTTGCGGATTCCACAACTGCATTTTCAGCAGCAATTTCTTCATGGCGCATTCATGTAAATTTATCATATACAAATTGCAATATTTTTTACTTTTAAACAACTCCTCTTTCAAATACAATATTATGAAAGATAAGACTCTTATCAGAATATGACGGTGATATGATTAATGTACATAAATCTCTTAATATATTATAAAATTTCCTATATGATTTAATGAGTTATATAATGATACATAAATGCTGTTATGCTTATTACAAACTTATCTGTAAATATATCTGGGACAAATAAGAAAAAAATACTTTTCATATGTATATATATACATACATATAATATATTATAAATAATATATCTATATATTATATAGATAAAATGTATATATATTATATTATGTATGTATGTATATATGTATATATATACGTATATAGGTATATGTATATGTATGTATATACATACGTATATACAGTGCATGTATATAAATATATATAAATATGTATATAAATATGTATATATAGATATATATATGTATGAATGTATATATAAATGTAAGTATGAATATATATATATATATATAGTATACATATATATGTATATATATATGTGCGTATATGTATTTGTATATAGTATGTACTGTATATGTATAGATATATAAATTTACACATATGTATATATACATATATGTATATATATGTGTATATATATGTATATATACATGTGTGTATGTATATATGTGTATATATATGTATATATACATGTGTGTGTGTATGCATACATATATATATATATATTATATATATACATGTATATATACATATATATGCGTGTATATATATGTATATATAGTCATATATATATATATATATATATATATATAGATTAGTAATGTACCTTAAGTATAACGATATTGATATAAATCGTTCAAATCTGTATGTGCGAAGTTCATGATCATCATATCCTACGAATAGGTGCAGTAAACAAGTGAACAATTACTTCCACAATCTCCTATGGCATACAGTTTTTATCGCTAGTAGGTTGTTGTACGCTAAACAAGTGCGATACTCAGTATTTTCAACGAAGGATTTTCAATGCTGGAATTCTCGCTTTTAATTTATTTGCTATGTACAAAGGTAATGTCCAGAGTTTCAAAAATATATCTTTGGAGATCACGTTTCATAGACAATGAAACTTCTAATATTATATATACCTGCATCTCTGCAAAACTCGTAAAGACCAAGTGGCAACCATAATTATGCGGACTAAGTATTCTATCTTCCCAGATCGCCAATCCATTATCATGTCATCTATGACATTTATGTTGAAGTAAAATTAGTAGTGCACATTATTCAATCTATAGTAGATTCACATCAGCCGTGCATTTGATGTCTAGGCCAGTCCCTTATGACGCTCCTGATTGACTGTTGATAAGCCAATGACAGGGCTGGAGCGTTCACATAGGCAGGATGTATGTTCCACTTCTCCTGAGGGATGCTTTTGAAAGACGTATCCCTCATGAGAGGTGGAACATACATCCTGCCTATGTGAACTCTTGAGAGAGACTGAGAGTTTCCAGCCCCGTGATTGGCTTATCAACAACCAATCAGTAGCGTCGTAAGCGACTGGCCTAGACATCAGATGCACCGGTGATGTGAATTTACTATAGTAATATCTGTTTACATCATAATACATTTAAAATAGACCTGAAATTATGTTTTCTTTATGCAGTGAGAAGTTGAGCTTCTATTGTATTTGCACCAATATTTGATTCAGGACCTAGGACAGATTAAAACTTTTTCCCTGTCATATGTCATCATTAGTTTGTTTCCAATAAGTAATAGAAAATAAAGATAAATCAGACTCATCCTTTTTTTCAACTGGAGAACACCCTATTTCTTCTTAATTGGTTGAACTTGAACCCCTTCTGTTTCCGGTCCCACCCTTGGGCGAATCGAAGTGGGTGCCGTGATCCATCTTAACCACCTACTTGATGGGTCAAGGTTCAACACTTACAACTTGCCTCATCACATTTTGTTGTGTCGAAGGGGCTGGTTTTATGGGTGTCACTTTTCAAACATCCTATTTTGCGTTCAGTTTCTTCCTCTCTCTCTACCACTCCTTTGCCTTCATCTACCATAACTTTACTACTAGATTTTCCTAGCTAATATATTCCCTACATAACTATTTTTACAGACTTCTGCATTCTTAACAATGCGAGTTTGTATGATTATGAAATGTGCCAGCATTTTCTTGTTTTTGTTTAGTTTAGTGGTCTCAAGACAAAATTAATCAGATAATTAAATATCTTGAATATGGATTATTGTCTCAATTGATGAAAACTACTGCACCAGGGAAAAAAAAAAGTGCTCTAAAGTTCAAAGCAAATGAAACTCTCGTTTCTCTCTCTATGGTAGAGAAGACTGTTCAGTGTTATACTAAATAACAGGTTATGGAATTGTAGGTGGATGCATCCGTAGCGATAGAAATGATATCCAATATGATAGGTAGGTTACTCGGTTGTATGAACATATATACAGGGTGTTTCAAATTAAAGCCCCCCCCCCCCCCCTCTACAGCACAAACTAAAATTGATATGGACAAAAACAATAGTAATTCAGAACAGGTATTTATTTAAGTTTCTCTTTGGGTATTTGATATTTTGTGTGGCCTCCATCTGCCTGTACTACAGCCTGCATTCTTGACGGGTATGATTTCAGTAAATCGCAAAAAAGCTGAGACTCCATTTCCCTAAGCACTTCGGTCACCTCTCTTCGCAGGTCATCGAGGCTTGGTATACCATCATAGTACACTGTGCGCGCTTCAACATGATCCTTTAAGATACTACCAATGTTTTCACACATTAAGGTCAGGGGAGCTACCTGGAAATTCACTTGACGAGAAGAAATCGATACCACTGTTTCGAAGCAGCTCCTGTGTCTGAAGAGCCTTGAAACATGGTGCCTTATAATGCAAAAATGTGATTTCTTCCAACAGATACTCCACCAGTAAGCACAGTTTCTCTGAAGTATTCGCCATTCCATGAATGTCCTTTTTTTTGATGATCCACATTAATTGTTTGGCTGTGAAACTGAGAAAAATTCCCAAACATTCAGGAAATTTCGCAACTTGGCGATAGCACATGTCATCGCTGATGTCATCCAACTTTGCAGCCCAAATGATGTCATTTTTATGATTTGGCTTCCTGACTGTGTAAATGAAGAATTCATCTGATGCGGCAACATGGAGAAAGTCAGCTTCATCCCAATCTTTAAGAAATGAACCACAAAACCATGCACGGTCTTCTCTCTGTTGCTGAGTGATGTTGGGCTTGCTGATAACATGAAATGGCTTGATACCAGATTTTTTCAACTTATGATATACAGCATTATAACTTCTCTTCTTTCCCCTTTTTGTTTCTAGTTCAAGTGCCAATTTACATAAAGACTTTCTTGGTCTACCCACTGCCTCAGCTATGATGTCTTTTGACTCCTGAGAAAGGACTTCAGCCCTCACAAGATTCTAACTCTTTTCGCAATGACAGTCATATGGATTTTTGTTCCAGTTTCTTTTAACAAAGGAATCATCTCTTTTAATGTATTTAGCTATCCCGGAACGTGAAATGAAGGATGCGCCAGCATCCCTGGCCTCTCTGAAGGTTATAGCCCATCTGATTTCCTCCAAGTCATTAGCCATGGCTGAATCTAACTCCATTACTCAGTCTGAAAATACAAGAAATGTAAAATGAAAAATGACTTAATAGAAACTCAAGATAATGTACTTGGAGATAGCCTATAGCAGAAAACTTCATAACTTTCCATTTGTTCTGTGGAGTTTGGGGGGGGGGCCTCTAATTTCGAAACACCCGGTAATATACTACATAATTAATTATTCAATGACTGAACACTTGAAAATGAAATTCAAATTTTCATTATCTTTATGAAATTTTCAGTTTTAAAACAATTTGATGATATAGTGTGGTTACACAGTACTGTAGGAGTGCTGCATATTTTATTGGAATACAACATTCTTTAAAACTACTGTGATTTAAATTGACCGTCCCTCACAGAATTGTACAAAGAATTTCCAGTCACATAACATGGATTCCCTGGAAAATGACTTTGTGGATAATCAAAGGTGTGTTTACATTTGTTCTGTTACTGAATTGGGACTGAATTTAGATTCCAGGTGATTAATGGTCGCTGAACGCATTCATTCAAAACAATTCTTATTATTTCTATGTTCTCAAATAATAAGATAATTGTGAATTGCATATTTACATCCCATTTTTAATGTGTTACAAGGAGTCTCAAATATTTCCGACGTTCAGAAAGCTGCCTGCATATCATATTAAACATATACGCAATGTCTTACTTAGGTTGCGTTCACACCAAACGCGTCGCGTCGAGTCGCGCTAATTCATGGCTAATGTCATTTTCTCCTTAAATAGGAATAGGGATGTTAGTGTTTTCTACTTTTTCATATTACATTTCAGTTTACGACCGCGAGTTATGTTCTAATAAAATTGTACTCCTTTATATCTTTTTTCACTTTTATGTAGGAAAAAAATGTAATATAATTAAATTTCAGTTCATCCTTTCTTTGTATCCATATGATATACATTTAAAATCTTAAAACTTACATATAGTTTTTGAAAATGTTTATGGTTGAGTAGTTAATTATTATTATATATATATATATATATATATATATATATCTATATATATCTCTTGATGTTTCGGCTAATTCGTTTAGAATTATATCTTTTTAATTAGTTATCTTGTAAAATTCAATAAAAATGAAACTTGTCTTAGAAAAATGGCCATTTTTCCCCTAAGTTGCAATTGCCCGCCTGTAGGTAGTATTTTTCTTATAGACAAAAAGGTAAATAAAGGAAAATCCCCAAATTTATTTTAACAGATAAGATTATCAAAAAATCCCGCACGAAAAGAGAGAGAGAGAGGAGAGAGAGAGAGAGAGAGAGAGAGAGAGAGAGTCAGACAAAGAAGATACGTACCGCAAAAAATCCCTGAGAGTGAGAGAGAGATTTCAGCAATTTATAACACCAAGAGACAAGGCAGAGTTTAAAAAATGTTCAGAATATTTCCTCCTATATTTTGATAAATCGAAATATATCTCGTGGAATATAGAAAGTAAACGAAAAATCGAGAGAGAATGAGAGGAGAGTATGTGAACTGGGTATCTCCAGATATTGTTCGAAATACGGAGAGAAATCTAAGGCAGAAATAGTCATCTTGTTTATTGTGGCTGCCTATTCACTGGTGAGGTTCTTCTTGACTACTGTTGATGGAGTTGAACAGCCCAAGGAAAAGGAACTGCAGGAGAGAATTGCAGGTTGGCGAGACACCATCCGGTGCCAGAGTGAGCAGCAGATGAACTTGAACAGGATAATTCTTCAACTGCAACAGAGGCTCGACAACAATGAAGAGATTCAGAAGGCGGGCGGAAGGGAAGAACACACTCGTGTGATCCAGATCACTCAGGAGGTGTTGCAATAGCAGGCCTGGCAAGAAAGGGCCTACTCGCTCGAAGCTGACATGTTGTTCCTGAAGAGGAAGAACAACCAAGAAAAGAGGGAAAATTGGCAGCTGGAAGACAAGATCCTCAAGATCACAGATGAAAATCAACAGCTGATGGAAAAGGCAAAGGAAATTGGGGAGAGAAACGATGCCCTATGTGAGAGGATAAGGGAATTAACAGTGCGGTTGGCAGAGGAAAACAGCCAGGGTGAGAGGTAAGAGGAACTCGTACGACAGAAGGAGAAAGACCTGGAGTTAAAAAGCGAAGAAGCAGCGCGGACGGCAAGGCTCATCCAGGAACAAAAGGACGAGACCAAAAAGTGCGAATCCGGCAGAAAAACGTCGAGGTCGGGTTCGAGCGCCTGCAGAAGGAAGTGGAAGACCTCAGGAAGGAAAAGTGTGGACTCCAGTGTGAAGTTGAGGCTGCGAAACTCAAGAGGAAGGTGCTGACATGCCTTCTAGAAAAAAGAAATCGTGGCTGGAGAGGAAGACCTGTGTCCAGGGCGAACGGAACGAAAAACTGGAAGATGAGGTTGGACAGCTGCGAGGAGCGAAGGAGAAATTGGTTTACAACCTGGAGAACCTGCAGGGGAAAAACAGACACCTGTAGAAAGACAACTGGAAACTGAAGGAGTAGCTGTTCATCTTCAAGGAATGATGTGATCTTCAAAGATCACAAAGACGGATGAGATGTGAAAAATTTGAGGACAATGTTTGTTGTATGGAAAGTTTAATGTTTATTTGTAATAACTTTGCTTTGTTGTTCCTTGAAGGAAGTTGAAGTTGCAGGGAAATAAATATGCTAAAATGTTTTCTTAAGAGTTTTATTGATTAAGAGTTTTATTGATTCCTGAAAGGGAAAGGAAGATGGGAGGATTGAAAAAAAACATGAGGAAAATGAGAGGATTGGTGGAGTGCCAGGAGAAGAAGCATAGGATTCAGAGAAGCCCCAGATGAACTGAAAGGATTCAGAGAAGCCCCATGACAACTGAAAGGATTCAGAGAAGCCCCAGGAGAATTGAAAGGATTCAGAAAAGCCCCAGGAGAACTGAAATGATTCAGAGAAGCCCCAGGAGAACTGAAAGGATTCAGAGAAGGCCCAGGAGAACTGAAAGAATTCAGAGAAGCCTCAGGAGAACTGAAAGGATTCAGAGAAGCCCCAGGAGAATTGGAAGGAGTCAGTGGCATATTCTGGTTCTAAGACCAAGCAAAGGTGTTTTCTATGACGGGACAGGCGGGCGAGGCCCGCCACGCGTCCCAGGACGGGGCGGGCGGGGCTTGCCATGCGTCCCGGGACAGGGCGGGCGAGGCTTGCCATGCGTCCCGGGACGGGGCGGGCGAGGCTCGCCACGCGTCCCGGGACAGGCGGGCAGGGCCCGCCACACGTTCCAGGAAGGGTGGGCGGGGCCCATCATGCGTCCTGGGACGGGTGGGCAGGGCCCATCACATGTATGTGTCTTGGGATGGGCGGGCGGGACCCCCCACGTGCACGTGTCCTGGGACGGGCAGGCGAGACCCACCACACATCTCGGGACAGGCGGGCTAGGCCCGTCACATGTCCCAGGAAGGGCGGGCCGGCAATGTGTCCCGGGACGGGCAGGCAGGGCCGGCCACGTGTCACGGGACGGGCAGGCAGGGCCTGCCACGTGTTCCGGAATGGGCAGGCAAGGCCTGCCACATATCCCGGGACGGGTGGGCATGGCCTGCCACGTGTCCTAGGACGGGGGGGCGAGGCCTGCCATGTTTCCTGGGACATACGGGCGAAGACCGCCACATGTCCTGGGATGGGCAGGCGAGGATCGCCACGTGTCCCAGGACAGGCGGGCGGGGCCCGCCCCGTGTCCCGGAATGGGCGGGCGAGGCCCACCACGTGTCCCTGGACGGGCGGGCGATGCCCGCCACATGTTCCAGGACGGGTGGGCGTAGCCCGCCCTACGCCCACCCGTCCTGAAACATGTGGCTGGCGTCGCCCGCCCATCCAGGGACACATGGCGGGCCTCGCCCGCCCATTCCGGGACCGGAACGGGCGGGCAAGGCCTGTCACATGTCCCAGTACGGGCGGGCATGACCTGCCATGTGCCCCAGGACAGGCGGGCAAGGCCAACCACGTGTCCGGGGACGGGCGGGCAAGGCCCGCCACGTGTCCCGGGACGGGCGAGCGAGGCCTGCCATGTGTCCCGGGAGGTGCTGGCGGCGCCTGCCACATGTCCCAGGACGGGCGGGCGAGGCCCACGTCCCGGGACAGACAGGTGATGCCTGCCACATGTCCCAGGACAGGCGGGCGAGGCCACGTCCCGGGACAGACAGTGATGCCTGCCACATGTCCCAGGACAGGCGGGCGAGGCCCACGTCCCGGGACAGACAGGTGATGCCTGCCACATGTCCCAGGACGGGCGGGCGAGGCCCACGTCCCGGGACAGACAGGTGATGCCTGCCACATGTCCCAGGACGGGCGGGTGAGGCTCGCCACGTGTCCCGGGACGGGTGGGTGGCGCCTGCCATGTGTTCCGGGATGGGCGGGTGAGGCCCGCCACATGTCCCCGAGATGGGTGGGTGAGGCCCGCCATGTGTCCTGGGACGGGCGGGCGAGGCCTGCCACGCATCCCAGGACGGGGCGGGCGGGGCTCGGCATTCGTCCCTGGACGGGGCAGGCGAGGCTCACCACGCTTCCCGGGATAGGCGGGCAGGGCCCGCCACGTATCCTGGGACGGGCGGGTGAGGCCCGCCACACGTCCAGGGAAGGGTGGGCGGGGCCGTTCACGTGTCCCGGAACAGGTGGGCAGGGCCCATCATGTGCAAGTGTCTTGGGACAGGCGGGTGGGGCCCACCACGCGCACGTGTCCTGGGACGGGCAGGCGAGGCCCGCCACACATCCCGGGAGGGACGGGCGAGGCCTGGCACGTGTCCCAGGACTGGCAGGCGGGGCCGGCAATGTGTCCTGGGACGGGCGGGCAGGGCCAGCAATGTGTCCTGGGGTGGGCGGGCGGCGGGGCCGGCCACGTGTCCCGGGAAGGGTGGGCGGGGCCCATTCAACGTTTTTGTCCGGGATTGGTGGGCAGGGCCCATCACGTACACGTGTCTTGGGTCGGGTGGGTGGGGCCCGCCATGCGCACGTGTCCAGGGACGGGCATGGGGCGAGGCCCGGCACGTGTCCCAGGACGGGCGGGCTGGGCCAGCAATGTGTCCCGGGACAGGCGGGCGGGGCCGGCCACATGTCCCGGGATGGGCAGGCAGGGCCTGCCAGGTTTTCCGGGATGGGCAGGCAAGGCCTGCCACATATCCTTGGACGGGCGGGCATGGCCTGCCACGTGTCCCAGGACAGGCGGGCGGTGCCCGCCATGTGTCCCGGGACGGGCAGGCGAGGTCTGCCACACGTCCCGGGACAGACGGGCGAGGACCGCCACGTGTCCTGGAATGGGCGGGTGAGGACCGACACGTGCCCCAGGACAGGCAGGTGGGGCCCGCCATGTGTTCCGGAACAGGCGGGTGAGGCCCGCCACGTGTCCTGGGACAGGTGGGCGAGGCCCACCACGTGTTCCAGGATGGGTGGGCGTGGCCTGCCACGTGTCCCAGGATGGGCGGGCGAGGCCTGCCACGCGTTCCGGTACTGGCGGGCGGGTCCCGCCACGCATCCCATGTCGGGTGGCCGTGGCCCGCTACGCATCCTGGGACGGGCGGGTAGGGCCCACCATGCATCCGGGAACGGGCGGGCTGGGCCCGCCTCGCGTCCAGGGATGGGCAGGCAGGGCCCCCCAAGCATCCTGGGACAGGCAGGCGTGGCCTGCCACGTGTCCCAGGACGGGCGGGTGAGGCCTGCCACATTTCCCGGGAGGGGCTGGCGGGGCCTGCCATGTGTCCCGGGAGGGGCTGGCGGGCCTGCCATGTGTCCCCAGGATGGGCGGGCGAGGCGTGCCACGCATTCCGGGACGGGCAGGCGGGTCCCGCCACGCATCCCATGACTGGTGGCCATGGCCCGCTACGCATCCTGGGACAGGCGGGCAGGGCCCCCCACGCATCCCTGAACGGGCAGGCGTGGCCCGCCACATGTCCCAGGACAGGGGGGCGAGGCCTGCCACGTTTCCCGGGAGGGGCTGGCGGGGACTGCCACGTGTCCCGGGAGGGGCTGGCAGGGCCTGCCATGTGACCCCAGCATGGGCGGGTGAGGCCCGCCACGCATTCCGGGACGGGCAGGCGGGTCCCACCACGCATCCCATGACGGGTGGCCATGGCCCGCTACGCATCCCAGGACGGGCGGGCAGGGCCCACCATGCGTCCGGGAACAGGCAGGCGGGGACCGCCTCGCGTCCAGGGACGGGCAGGCAGGCCCCCCACGCATCCCAGGACGGGCAGGCGTGGCCCACCATTTGTCCCAGGATGGGCGGGCGAGGTCTGCCACATGTCCCGTGACATGCGGGCGAGGCCCGCCAAGTGTCCCGGGACGGGCGGGCGGCGCCCGCCAAGTGTCCCGGGACTGGCGGGCTCCACTTGCCACGTGTCCCGGGACATTTGAGATGGCCTTTGTCCAAAACGTAAGGGAAAAAAAGGAGGAAATATGGGAAAATTGAGCACTTATGACTTACCTTTGATAATTGTTAAAGGGAATGCAAGGTCGCCATTGAAAACTCAGCGGATTAATCTAATTTACATTTATTTACAGGCAACATTGAATGGCCTGATTTAAAGGCAATGCAGGTATGCCACGTGGGGGAGGCCATGTACTGTCTGGAACACTCTTATCTTTCACAAAGTGGAAAAAGTGGCCGAAATCAACATTTACTGCAATGCTGGTTTCCAAATTTATGAATTCAGGTAATATAAGCGCTTGCGAGGATACGGATTATGGACTCAGCAATCTGGAAATTAATTCCCAAATTACACATAACATAAACTAAAGACTTCTTGCATAATATCTCTTTAATCACACACAAGAGGAGGAACTCTAATGCTTAAATGAAATGTTCAATGAAGACTTAATCTTGGACAGGTCACTGGGGTAGCATGTACTACGATGGTGGACAAAGGACGTTCAGTAGAGGAGTTATAAAAAGGAAATTTGAAAATGGAAATAGCAAGATTCGTCTTGAAGGAATAGGACTGGTTGGATTTTGCACTTTCGAGACATACCTGTAGTCCTTAGTGGCTTGCACATGTATCGTGATGTCTGAGGAGGGCTCCAACCAGCAATGATGAAACAAAGGGGCTGACTTCAAGTCAGAGGCGGGCACATCTGCCCGATAACAGAAGCTGGTGTAGACTGAGGACGAATCAGGGCATTTCCAAGCGGCCTGGGATCACACACTGCCTACGGCATTGTCTGGAAAGATGCAAAAGCACAGCCAGCAGATTTTTGGGAAAAGTGGTCTAAAGCTAAGAGTACCTAAAGCCCACCAAGAAGCTTGCATAACCCCTGCGACCTGCCCTTCTTACCCTATACACTAGGTCTAGTCGTTAGGATTATTTCCCCCCAGACCGGACATGCCAATCTCCCCAGTGCTTTAAAGGTGGGGGTAAAAATGGGAAGACTAGGCGATCAAAAACAAAAACCGTAATATATATATATATATATATATATATATATATATATATATATATTATATATATATATATATATATATATATATATATATATATATATACATGAGCGATTTTTTAGATCCGCCACTGCCATACCATCTCAATCGTGACTCTCTTATCACTTCTGTAATCTTTACTAAGAGTTCCCTTCGTCTTATTTCATCATTTTCCAATCTCTCAAACAGCAATACTCCCATAATCCACTCAGCATTCTCATCTCTGTTCTCTGAATCTTTACTTCCTCTTTTCTTCTTAGAGCCCATGTTTCTGCTCCATACATTAACGCTGGTTCTATTAAAGTGTTATATATCTTGACTTTTAGCTTGATTGGTATTTTCTCATCACATACTACTCTAGCTATCTTTCTCCACTTCCCCCATGCAGCTTTTATCCTCCTGCCTTCGATAATGATACCTAAGGATAATATTAAATAAAAGTATTTGAGTTTATATCAGACGATGTTACAGAGTTTACGAAAGTAATATAAAGGAAAACACAAGTAACGGGTAAAGCACGGCTTACTAAATGGACCTAGTCATGGTCAACCTCTCTTCCCTGTTTAGACAACAATTTCAGTTTTATTTCCCATTCTATTCTGTCTCGCAGTAGTATACACGAGCGTTCATGTAACGATGTATATTTTGAGATGTGGAGCCTCACTACAGAACATTCTTCTTGAATACGAATCACTAAGATAAAATGCGAAGTTGGTCTAGTGCTTACCTTTCAGACCACATCTGTCCTTGCAAAGGTATTCAGATATTAAGAGAGAGAGAGAGAGAATAAAAGTATTTTTCTTTGTTTCGTGGCTTTTTTTATATACTCGCAGATTGTGCTTCACCTGAGGATAAAGGGTTTCATTCTTTAACTACTATAATGGAATAAATAAATACACTTGATGCACCTTTCATCAGCCAATAAATTAAACAAATTCGTTATATCCCCTACATACGTTAACTGATACTGAACTGGCCTTTTTTTTTTTATACGTATAGGTAAACCATAATAAGAAAAAATTTGTATACAGGAAATTTTTTCAAACAATTTCTATTAGTCCGTGCGAATTGCATTTCCAAATAATACGAATTGCTCTACGCACTTTGGATTTATTTTATGAAGTGAGACATATTTATTACGTCCCTCCAAACTATTATAATGCATTCACATCTGACGTGCTTTAGTCATGTCTTCAATGGATGACAGTGCTTAAGGGACGGCATGTCTGCTGTTCCGTGCGAATTGCATTTCCAAATAATGCGAAGATTTCTAAGCACTTTGGCTTTATTTTAACTAAATGATACATATTTATTACGTCCCCTTCAAACTATAATGCATTCACGTCTGATGGGACATCAGTCATGTCTTTTTTGATAAATGGATGACGTGCTAGAGGCACGGCATGACGTCACCTGGGAAAGTGGAAACAAAACAAGATCCTCCACCTCGGTTTCAGTGTTGCCGAAGAGCGGAAGTTTCTTCAGCTATCCAAGTTTGTATGCCGATGCGGATTCCACATCTGCATTTTCAGCAGCAATTTCTTCATGGCGCATTTATGTAAGTTTATCATACCCAAATTGCAATATTTTTTTACTTTTGAACAATTTCTCATTCAAATACAATATTATAAAAGTTAATATATTATAAGATTATTTCCTATATGATTTAATGAGCCATATAATGTTATGCTTATTACAAACCTATCTGTAAATATATCTGGGACAAATAAGGAAGAAAAAATAATACTTCTCATATGTATATATATATACGTATATAGTTATATGTATATGAATGTATGTATGTATATATACAGTGCATGTATATAGATTTATGTAGATATAATGTATATAAATATGTATATATAGATATATATGTATGAATGTATATATATATGTGATGTATGTATGTATATTCATATATGTGTATGAATATATGTATATATAATATATATGTATTGAATATATATAAATATTATATATCTATATATATATATGTATGAATATATATATATATGTATATATATATATGTATGATGCATATATAGATAACATACATATGTAGTCTTGTATATATATGTATATATACATTATGTGTATATATATACAGGGTATATAGATGTATATATATATACTATATATATATATATGCATGTATGAATGTATGTAATTTTTAAATTTATAACATATATATATATATATATATATATTATATAATATATATATATATATATCTATATAGTAAACGAGATTATAAAATCTCGTTCTCATATTTTAAAAGGTAGCGATGGATCCTTGCGTCTAGGCAACTGGTAACACCCATTCGAGATAAACCACATTAAACCACAATTCAGCAATTATATGCCGCCTAAATAACCCACTGGTGAATATAAAAAATGCAACATCTCCATCGGGACTCATAAAACTGCAACGCAGTTTATATATTTTAGTAATGCACTTGTACTTTAAGTAAAACGAAATTGATATAAATCGTTCAAATCCCTATGTGCAAAGTTCATGATCATCATATCCTACGAATATGTGCAGTAAACAAGTGGTCAATTACCTCCACAATCTCCTATGGGCATACAGTTTTTATTGCTAGTAGGTAGTACGCTAAACAAGTGTGATAGTGGTTCAACGAAGGATTTTCAGTGCCACAATTCTGGCTTTCAATTAATTTGCTATGTACAAACGTAATGTCCAGAGTTTCAAAAATATATCTTTGGAGATCACGTTTCATAAACAATGAAACTTCTAATATAATATATACCTGCATCTCTGCAAAACTCGTAAAGATCAAGTGGCAACCATAATTATGCGGACTAAGTATTCTATCTTCCCAGATCGCCAATCCATTATCATGCATAAGAGTTCATTGTTTTATCCCGTTCGATACTTTATAGTGACCATGTGCAGCAGATGGCCTATAAATGAAGAAAACATGAGTGGCCGCAAATCACGTGATTATATATCGAATTTTTCCCCCCCAGAAAACTGCTATTTTCCAAAGAAGAAACTGAAGTTAAAATTTGTGAAACTCAGGACGACAATGAATTAGTGGATTCATATGATTCCCATGATTACATAATAAAAGTCTTTTTTCCTGAAGATTACTCATCTTCAGACGAAGCTGATGATGGAAAATGAAACTGTGAAAATGAGCAAGACAATAGTGTTATATTATGTGACACGCAGCCTCAAAATGTTAATAATGATGCCGAGGAACAGTGCATAATTATATGGTCAAATAGTGACGAACACATCGATTCAGATATTACACATATCAGTGACAGACTCGGATGAAACATTGTTCACAATTAAAAAATTAAATAATTTAGTTTACCGAGTAAGGTGAGAATTTCGTTTTCTTTGTTTTCGTATAGAAGGCCAAAAGTAAACAAGCATCGCTTGAAAAACGTAACTAAAGCGCTTGCAGAAACTTTATGCGGATACAACGGCAACACTGAGCGTGCTATGAAGCCTACTGTAAACTCACCCTTAGGAGGTAATGTTGTTATTCTTGCTAAGGACATAAATACTATGTGGAGTGGAGCTATCGTAAGCACCCTGTGACACCTCTTCACTGGAATTCTACGAATCAGCGTAAAATAACCAACTGTTAAAAAGATGTTGTATCTTTAGAAAATTTTGAAATAACTACCTCTTTACCACAGTTCAACGGACTCCCCAAAACCCATAAGGGCATTCATTATTCACTAGCGCCCTGTCGTCTCTCGTGAAGGTTCCTTCATGTCTGATTTATCTAAATCAGTGGTTCTTAACATTTTTTGGCAGGGACACAAAATCTTGTCCAAATTAATCATGGCGACCCATACCCTCACAAACATTTTCTTTTTATATACCTAATTAGGTATGTATGCATATGGACATATAATAGGCAAGTGTCTTGTAGGGAAGGTTCCCAACCTCAGTTAAATGTTCTATGTCTCTATAGAATGTTCTGCTTAGATGTTCCTGAATTATGTATATATTCTTAGTACAATATGTTATCTATCTAATAATAATACTTATAACAAGAGTATTGGGAAATAATAAGCCCATTAATTTATTACTCTTGTTCACAAAGCTCCATAAGGGGTAGTGGCATCAGTGCACCTCATGCGGTGTACTGTAGGCATTTCTTAAGTTATTTGCAGCGTGCTTTCGGCCCCTATCTGCAACACTTTTCATTCCTCTTACTTTACCTCATTTCACGTTATCTTTCTTCCATCTTATACTTTCCACCCTCTTCTAACAATTGATTCATAGTGCAAATGGGAGGTTTCCCTCTAGTTACGCCTTTCAAACCTTTTACTGTCAATTTTTGTTTCTGCGCCGAATGACCTTTGGCCTAAATTTTATATTCAGTTGAATTTCAATTCATTATTCACAAATGTCGTGATAAACGATTTTCTGAATTCCCAAAGGAAAGAATTAACCCCTTACGAAAGCCATACTCCTTTTGGTCATTGAAAAAAATAAATTAATTAAAATCTGTTTAACAAGTAACGTGCTCTTTTTTAAAGACAATTTTCGTACAAATATTCGGTTTTAGCATTGACAACCCTTCCCACTATCCACCTTTTAGCGGCCCCTTCTCCGCATGGAATACCTTGAAATTCCGACTGCCTGATATCAGACATAAGGGCATGATTTAACATTTCTAGACTGGGAAAGATGAAAATCTAACATTCTTAGATACGTCAGAAATAACGGAATAAATAAAGAACAGTTTCATGTGTAAAGGAAACCACCTTTATTTCTTATACTGATTTCTTGACCTACCACGACATTTCAGTGAAGATCATTCTCCCAGTTGCTCATTATTGTAATCATCTATCAAGAGCAGCAAACTCGAAATCTCTTGGAAGAAAAAAATCCGAATGGAATTTTTTCATAAATTCCAACCGGATCATTCTCAATAACATTTGACCCCAAATAAATACAGTATTGCCTATGTAACAGTTCTCATTATCCTCCGAAACGAGGACCGGTGTGTGTTGGCCGAAATAAATGCGGTTTATTATAATTTATTTTTGGGAACCATATTTAGTAAACAAATAAACATACAGAAATATAACTGTACATATTTATGTGTGTTTATCTTTCTATCCGTCTAACTTTATATATGTATATACACGTATATATTTATATTTATATATATATATATATATTTCTACGTTTATTGAACGCCTGGCCTTCCCAGCAGCTTTTAATTAATTAGAGTTATGAATGAGGAGCCATGTTTCCTCCTAAAGCAACTGATTTTGGGAGAGAGCACGTCGTAGGAAGGAATTTCCGGTCTGACGCGAGCTTATGGTAAGATAGGCAAGTCACAAGAGTAGCTAGGCCTCGAGATGGATTTTAGGGACTTCTACAATAAGACCTATTTTCCTTCCCAATTTGCTGGCTGTGTTTACGCTTTCAGGCAGTGCCCGAGGCGGTATATGGAAGCCCCGTGATTCCCAGAGAACCAGCATCTCTCTCAGTCGACTGCAGTCGTGACCTCGGACGGATGTCCAGCCAGCAAGCCTCCCACACTTAAGCCTAACGGCGTTATTGGCGCGCCCAAAACTGAGACCAAGCCGGACGCCGCACTTTTCCACAAAGGTCCACTGAACATGGCATCCAGGTACGTCTAGAATTGTAAACTCCAAACCAGCACCTTTTACTACCATACGACACGTGCTAATTTCATTTTCAAGTCTCACTTTTATCCCTCCTACATCTAAAGCCCTTTGTCCTCATCGGGCCACGTGTTTTTCCTTGTGACTTGTTAAAGACTAAGTCTTCAGTGCATATCTCAGTTAAAATTAGAGTTCCTTTTCCCCAGTGTTAGAGAACTGAATAATCGTAACTTGTGCAAGAAGTCCTTTTTCTTTTATCTTGTCTAATCTGGGATATTTTTCCAGATTCCCTGAGTCACGTGTCAAGTCTGTCCGCCCGCAAGTGTTGCATTACCGCAAGATATCGAAACCCAGCTTTTATTACGTGAATCACATTTTAGCCAGCTATCCATTTGTGAGAGATATATGGGTCCCAACGTGTGGACACGCTGCATTTACTTTTCTCCAGGCCAGTAAGGGCCTCATGAAATAAATAGATGTAAAGTAATTACCAGAGCTATCAGCCAACCTTTTGGTTCACTTAATCCGTAACAATGTCGACCTCACCGAAGATTCGAACCTAGCTTGCTTAAAAAGCTTGTAAATCGCATTATCCCGTGTAAAACGTAGTGTAAATGTTTTTACCAAGCGCAAAACAAAGCACACTTGCAGCGGAAGACACACACTGACTCGGTAAGGTATACCATTCATATAATATGATTATTTATAACCAATGTTAGCTTGAGGTACGTTTAAGTATTTTTATTAGAAGTGTTAAAAGAGTGCTAAGTTAGAAATATTATATTGTAACGGCGAAGCGCCGAGTGAATTCTCTGTTATTTTGTAAATTGCATTGTTTTCGTTCTGACAAGACACTAACACGTGTGCAGATAGATGCCAGAAAGTACTAGTTCAACCTAGGAAGTGCTTTGCCAGGGTTTATTGTTGTGTTAGAAAGCCTAGCTAGTTAGGAGTGTTCTACTAATAGTTACGGCAAAAGAAGTGTACAATTCTTTTGTCTGTGATATGTTAGGGGAATTCATTTTAACTTAGTTTTCACTCCAAGTGTTGGTAACCGCGTAGCCCTCAGTTTAAGCTGAGCGTAAACGCTCTCAAGCCTGCCAGCTTCGTGCATGCGCTTTCCCAGCCAACCCTTCGGTCTCACAACACAGCCATGTTTTGTATCCCTTTAAGAATTATCTCGAATATTGAAGCAAAGTAACGTAAGTCTTGAAGTTTTAACGTAAATAATATTAATCTCAGTACTAGTATCTATCGTTCTGCCAGAGGAATTAATGTAATTCGCCTTGAATAAGAAATTAGAATTTCGTGTTGTAAATCGCCTTCGCGATTACAGAAAATCAGCTGTTTGAACGACACGCTGTCCAACCCGCTCTGCTCACCTCACCACGCGTCTCACCTAGCATCGCTCACTCGCTCGCTGAGCGAAAGTTTCATTTCACTTCGTACTGAACGTAACCTTTTCCATTTACAGATGTTTGCTAACATCGTTTAAAATCCTTACCGTCATTTTCACTTGTCACAGGGACCTAGTATCCTTACGTAAAGTTAACGTAAATCTTGTAAGAGTAAATTACAAGAATTGTTAACATAAAACACGTCTTTGTAAAATTCATATTAAAACGTAAATCATTTCATATAAGCGCAAGCCACTACCATTAACGTAAACATCGTTCACCGCGAGCGCGTTATCATTTTCATAAAACGTATTCCAAAGCAATTCTTTCATTAAACGTTAACGTAAGTAGATAATTTAACGCAAGTGCGTCATATTAAAACTAAAAGTATTAGTTCAATTACATACAAGGGAGTTCATCATATATCATTTTCACCCTCTCAGAGAGAGAGAGAGAGAGAGAGAGAGAGAGAGAGAGAGAGAACCAGAACCTATTATTCACGAAGCCAAGAGTACTATGTCCAGTACCATTACCCATACATTAACATTATTTTAGTCTCTTGTGTCTTTCATTTACACTGAGCGTGATACGTACGCGCCTGTGTCCATTGCAGTTTGCAAGCATTTATTTCATTTATCGAGTACTTCAGCAAAGGACTGAGCATTTTCATATTACCATTACCTACCGTTGCCCGAGTAGTCTTTTCATTTTCTTTACCCCAAAAGACTTGCGTATACCGCAAGCACAAACCGCACAGTGTGCCACGCAAATTCATTACTTCCAGACAAGGAACTTAGGAAGCCTACCAGTCTAGGACTGGCCACCACCAGTGCACGTCAGGTCTTACCATTTTACAGTGCCACTAATTCTTGACACTGTCCATCGACTGGCTGCTGAAGTACTCCCACCTTTTACTTTCTCTCCTCCACCATTACACTCTGCCCCGAACAGAGTACCATTTCTCTTCAGTATACTTGAGTATACTGCATGTAGTGCCGTCCGACGGGACACACCAGCACGATACCAGTGCTCCAAACAAGGAACGCCTCCTCATAAGTGCCGTGCACCTGTACAAGCCGTACAGGTAGCCCTTTACCTGCGTGTCCGTCCTTACGGAATGCCCAATTCATTAGTGTATCCGCTATCCCGGATCACCCAATCAAGGGAACGACTCCCGAAGTGCCGCAACATCAGCACTACTAGTGCTGTCCAAAAGGAACGCCTCCTGAAGTGCTATGCACCTGTACAGGACGTACAGGTAGCCATTTCCAGCGTCTCCCAAGTGAGGAATGCCCTTAAGTGTGACGTACGCCGCACACTCTATTTGATTTTCGCCTCATCAGAAGGTGCCATTCCAGAAGTGCCACCAACTTATGGGACACTTCCCAAGTGCCACAGAGCACCCAGTCTTTTCAGACTTTTTTCACTACCACGTCGCAGAACCCATTTCCAAGTGAGTGCCACTTTCCACAGTAGGCACTCCCATTCCATTCAGTACCCTTCCTGGCCATTATTTTCATTTTCATCCAAGCCTCTACTACAGCCTAAGGGAAATGTCTCCCCCTGCTTCCCGCGACTTCTTTGCCATAGAGCTAGAGAAGCTCCAAACCCTTATAACTCTGGGCAAGGAGGCCGGTTACACTGGACCAGCACTGGACCAGTGGATAAAGGTGCAGCAGGATGCCGCGCGCCTGCCAGAAAGGGAAGAAAACGAAAACAAGAGAAAAGCCAGAGAAGCAGAGAGAAAGGAAAGAGCAGAAGAGAGAAAGCATGAGCTAGCTCTCAGAGATGACGAAATCTCTCTGCAAGCTTCCAAGCCCCAGACCATGAGCTGGACTCCCGGTAAGAGGTGGTTGCGGAGGTTCTGCACTACTTGCTGTGTGCGTGGGCATGCCGTGGATTCAGACCAGTGCCCAAGTCGATCTCTACCTTGGGATGAGAGCTTCCAGGGTGAACTTCTCCAAGGCTACCATATAGCCCTGCCTGATGAACAGTCTCCTACGGCCTATCAGTGGGTACAAGTCATGGCCGACACCGAAGCCCAGGTCTCCCTCATTGCAAGAAAGGCATTGCCTAGGGGTGCCAAAATCCAGATGGACGAAGCAATTCAGTTTGAATGGATTGACGGTCACCTCTATTCTGTTCCTTCGGTCTTTCTGAATGTGGAAATGCCCTTTTTGGACCAGGAGACCAGGGAAACCACCTTGTGCCGCCTGGGCGTAGTTGACCAGTTTCATGATGTTTACCAGGTAATATTGGGCCGAGATCTCCTAAAGCCGTATCTCCCCTGGACGCAGCTCCCACTACCAGATGCACCGGATCCCTGCAGCATGCCTCATAATCAGTCAGTTTTAGATTCAGAGGCTAGTACCTCCGATGTCCCAGACATCCCTTTTATTTGTGAACCTGGCCCTGACCCAGTGTCAGAGCCGAAAGTTCCTGCCGCATCCTCTCAGCCTCTTACCATTTTACCGCCTACCTCCTCCACTTTGGAAGAGGTAAGCCCACCAGTTAACCCCGGACTTGTTTCCGAGGGTGATTCAACGGAGGATTCCTTAACCTCCCTACCTCAAATCACTGCCAGAGAGGACTCTTCACCTGTGCCAGAGCACACTGCCAGCCTTGGTGACTCCACAGATTCGCAACCTGTGGTGGCATCTCGGCCTTACCATCCAGTGCCACGGAAGAAGTTCTGGAACAAGTTCTGCCGAGACTGTGGCCGCAAGGGTCACATGTCTGCCAACTATGGAGGGTGCGCAAATTTTAATATTCCTGCCATCGCAATGGCAGTTACCAATCCTTCTGTGCTAGGACCCCCGGCTAAGGGCCCTATAACTGTCGCACCCCTCCAAAGCCATTATCCGCCAAGCCACGTCAGAGCCTACGACGACTCTGGCACTCAAATCTCCCTGATACGGGAAGACCGAATCCCCCGAGGGGCTAACGTCGATAGACGTCACTTAATCACCATTGAAGGTATCAACCATATCAAGCTGATCCTTCCGACCGTCCAATTGAGGGTCACCAGACCTCACTTCTCCAAGGTTTGTACCCTTGCAGTTGCAAGCTACATTCCAGGAGGTTACGACCTCCTCCTAGGGCAAGACATGAAGTCTCCCTCTCATTTCACAAAGCCTAGGGGTCCTAACCCCATGTCCAATCACTCCAAAGCAAGGAGTCACCGAAATTCTACTTCCTCCAGGAAGTACAACCACCAACAGTCTCCCCTGTTACCAAGGAGGGAGATTGATCATTCACAGTTCCGTTGCAAAACCTGTAACGTAATAGGGCACTCTACTAATTGGCCTAGGTGCCCTAGCCGACTACCAGCAGCGGACACTGTCCATTTTCTACAAGGCTTAGCCTTCCACAAGAGACAGGAGCCTCTGTCTCCCATTACCCAGGGCCCGCTGAGAGGTATTGCACCTCCGGTACCTGTCCCAGGTCCAGTCGACCTCAACACTCTGCCAGTGCCACTTGGCAGCACTGAGCAGTGCCAAGCTCCGTCCAGCCTGGACGTAGAGCCACCACAGAACTTGACCTCTGCGCCTGGCCCCGAGCTAGCGCCGGCGCCTAACCTAATCAAGGATCCTCCTACAGGAGATCCTCCAACAGGCATGGAGCTTACCGCAGCCCATGGCCAATCTCCAGCCCATCATTCTTCTTCACCCTCACCTCTGTCGCCCGAGGATGAACCTCCGGCAGACCTTACCTTCATACCTCCTCTGGAAAACCAGGAACTGCCCGACTAGGAGTCAGCCTGGAGATTTCCCCTTACGATCAGGTTGTCGCAGCAGCCGGAGTGAGGGCCTCCCCTGCAGTAAGTTCCACCTCTACGACGGTTGCTGCAGATACCGAAGTAGGATGTTCTCCTGCAATCCCTCAGGCTACCACTGCCTCTGCTCCTGACGGCGTTTCTGGCCTTACCCCAGAGCCGGTGCCTCCGTCTACTCCTAGAACTGGTATAGCTAGGCCCTGGAGGAATAAGAAGAAGAAGAAGGGACGTAACAAATCATTAACTCACTAACCAAAGAGCCACATGCTCTCCTTGGCACCTGTGCCCGAGGTACAGTGTCACATTCATTTGCAGTGTGATCCTGGCACCTACCCAGAGAAGGTAGCCAGCCTGATCTCTGCCAGTAAACTAACCCTCTAACCCCTAGCAATTGTAATACTAACCCTCACTTAAATATAATTACCTCATTACATTTCCATCCTGGTATTCTACTAACCACTCATCATCCTCATGCCTCATTACCTCACATCATGTATTTTAACAATTCAGTTGACAAACCGCTGCTGTGCGTACCACACTCTGGAATGATTGCGTCTCCAATTAACTGTAATGAGTAGGTTAGGCTAATGATTTAGTACCAGGGCATTAGGGTAGTAGCAAGGAGAATGTTCAAGTAACCTTATCTAGGGGTAGAGTAGACTGTCGTCACAGACAACCCGTAGTTATCACTTAGGCTAGACTACATTGCTCCATTAAGTTAGTACACTTAGCATCTCCACCTATAAGTTAGGTAGGCCACTGTAGTTAGCTGTATCGCTGCTCAAAAAACTTTAGTTAGAGTAGGAGAACTGGGTAGTCGAGATGATCAACTTATTTAAGCCAAGGCCTTCACGCCCGAAAGGGAGTGAATGCTACGTTTATTGAACGCCTCGCCTTCCCATCAGTTTTTAATTAATTAGAGTTATGAATGAGGAGCCATGTTTCCTCCTAAAGCAACTGATTTTGGGAGAGAGCACGTCGTAGGAAGGAATTTCCAGTCTGACGGGAGCTTATGGTAAGATAGGCAAGTCACAAGAGTAGCTAGGCCTCGAGATGGATTTTAGGGACTTCTACAATAAGACCTATTTTCCTTCTCAATTTGCTGGCTGTGTTTACGCTTTCAGGCAGTGCCCGAGGCGGTATATGGAAGCCCCGTGATTCCCAGAGAACCAGCATCTCTCTCAGTCGACTGCAGTCGTGACCTCGGACGGATGTCCAGCCAGCGAGCCTCCCACACTTAAGCCTAACGGTGTTATTGGCGCGCCCAAATCTGAGACCAAGCCGGACGCCGCACTTTTTCCACAAAGGTCCACTGAACATGGCATCCAGGTACGTCTAGAAGTGTAAACTCCAAACCAACACCTTTTACTACCATACGACTCGTGCTAATTTCATTTTCAAGTCTCACTTTTATCCCTCCTACATCAAAAGCCCTTTGTCCTCATCGGGCCACGTGCTTCCCCTTGTGACTTGTTAAAGACTAAGTCTTCAGTGCATACCTCAGTTAAAATTAGAAGTCCTTTTTCTTTTATCTTGTCTAATCTGGGATATTTTTCCAGATTCCCTGAGTCACGTGTCAAGTCTGTCCGCCCGCAAGTGTTGCATTACCGCAAGATATCAAAACCCAGCTTTTATTACGTGAATCACATTTTAGCCAGCTATCCATTTGTGAGAGATATATGGGTCCCAACGTGTGGACACGCTGCATTTACTTTTCTCCAGGCCAGTAAGGGCCTCATGCAAATAAATAGATGTAAAGTAATTACCTGAGTTTCTGGCGACCTTTGTCCTCTAGAGTAAATTATCACTATAAATCCTTTTTACGGTAAGTTCAAGTAATTCATTCTATTTTTCCCTCAACTATTTCTGTTTACGTATTGTAGTCCTTTCAAGGCCAGGCTCATACATAACAATATATATTATATATATAAATTTATTATTGTATATATATTGTAATGTATACTTATAAGTATTGCTTCTAAATAGTATATATGTATATCTTGACTGCACTGGAAATGATAGTAATTAAAATTATGGTGCAAAGGACTTTGTGCAACATTGGCAAATATTTTGGGTGGTTGAACGAGACAAAGCATTTATAAGGATAACATTATCAGGTGTCTCTGGCGATGGCGCAGGTGTGCGAGTTGACCTGGTTGGTCGCAAGTCATGCGATCATGACGTCAGAAAAATGCAGTCGTGTGTCTGTTCGTGCACCAAACAGGGCGTGTTCAAGAACTCTTCTAGAATAATTTAGTGTGTTCGTGTGTGCAAACGCTAGAACTTCTCAAAGGATATTATAATGTGCCACAGGCGGAAAGCGGCTGTTCTAGAAAAATAGATCACACGAAGTGAAATGAAGTTCTGAAGAAAAGGGCAGAAGATCCGTCGAAAAAGTAAAAGACTTTGTTAAACCATAGAACATTTGCAGTGTCCTGAAAGAAGCTGAAGTGCAGTGAAAAACATTTTCACATTACTTTTTCATTTAAGTATAACCATTTTTTTTTATTTTATTTCTGATAATTGTGGTTTCTTTTTACATATGGATTTGAATGTCACCACATAAAATGAATTCTCTGACAGACACTTTAATTCTTGGTTTTGGGGGAAATAGAAATAATGATTGAACTGATGTGTCTTTATGTGGAGAGGTAGTGTGTGATATTTTTTAGATGACCATTATGTTTTTGGGATTTCCATTTCATTTTCCTTGTTTTTCATGTTGATTCTTTTGTGGAAATAAAGACTCTATTTTTGTATCTCAGAGTTATAGCTTAGATCTAATAACTTGATTTAGCTACAGAGTTGCCAGTTTGTGGTGGATGCCAAGGTAGGATACTGTGCCAGTTAGTGATTTCTCTTTATATATATATATATATATATATATATATATATATATATATATATTAAACAAGGTCAATTAGACACTTGTAACAGATTAGTGTTGGGAAAGGCAATGAGACCTTAGTTGGAAGGCCTAGTGATGAAGGGTTTGTAACTGCCTTTGACGGGAGTAGCGGGTTTATTAAAGCATTTTACCCATAAAGGGGTGTGTCCATACACCCTGCAGGCAGTGCAATAACTACTGCTGTAATCATTCCTTGGCACTGTCCCAGATGAGGAAATAGGCCTATTGTTCCTTGCCAAAGGTCCATAGGCATTTTGACTCTGAGAGTTCCCATTTTGGGATTTAACTGGAACCTTCTGCTGATGTTCCACTATGTGGTGGCACTGCTCCATAGTGCCTGAGTTAATGGCAGCACGCACAGACAGGCTTCTTTGGAGGATGTGGTTGAGAATTTGTGGAAATGGGGCATAAGGGGCATACCTTCTTCCCATAGGAACTCAGCTGGGGGTGTTTGGTGTCGTAGGTGTCAGCCCACTGACAGCACTCCACAATGGTTTTAGGTACCTTATCAACCAGGTGCATGGCGAGACAGGAGGGGCATAGGAGAGGAAATCCCCTAACCGGAACAGTCTGAGGACTTCCTTAGCTGTGGAGGTCTTTGAGGCACGAAGCCATCTCCGGAGGGCCGAAGTCTTCTTTGCTATCCACTTGGACCATGTCTGGCTGGCATCTTTCGGTAGGCTTCTCCATTGCTGTCTCTAATGGTTGGGCTCAATTTCTAACGCCTTCGCAATGACAGGCTCAGATGGGGGCGAAATTTCCTTGGTCATCCCGTGAGAGAGCATTGAACACTGTGGCACCCTGAGAGAACTCATGCTGTTTAGTGTGGGTTGGGGTGTGGTACCCATGGGTCTTACACTTCCTTGTACGAGAATGGCAAGCTGAAATTGCCTCTATACTCCTGCTCTGCTCTCTTTCTCTCTCTCTGTTCTCTTTTTTTTCTTTGTCTGCTCCATCCCTCTTCTCCTGGGATATCCTTTCTTCCTCTCTGCTCTCTCTGCGTCAGCCCTCTTCTCCTGGGCTATCCTTTCTATCTCCCTCTCTGCTTCATCCCTCTTCTCCTGGACTATCCTTTCCTTCTTAGCTTCCTCTACTCTCTCTTTGACCCATGTATGCAAGATCTGGCCAGAATAACAGGTAGATTGCCCAGTTTCCAAATAAAATTTATAATATTCACTGATGATAGACCTAGTTGTCCTCGAAATCGTGAACTGATGGTTTGAGATCCGTAGCCCTTGGATATAAGATTAAATGGCGAGTGGCACTGGAGGTGGCCAGTAGCAGTACTATGAACAAGTGATAGTAGTAATAGTACCACCTACAGTGAGGTGGCACTGGCATGCACTTAGTTTGGGATGAAATTATAAATAGTCTGATAAAGATGCGAGTTTGTTCCAGAAAGGAACTGATAATCGTCTCAAAAAACGTAAGTTGGAAGTCATGCAAGGACTTCAAATGGATAGTCACAAACGACTAATAGGAAGTTGCAAAGACTTTCAAAATTGACGTCCCTAAATTATCGTTAGAATTTAATTTCACTTGGACTTTGAATTGATGTCCCTAAAAGACTAAGAGTTGATGGTTATGAAGACCTGATGAGTCACCATGACCCTTGAAATGTCGTCCCTAAAGATCTCTGGGAATTGATTGTCACAAGGATATTTGAATTGATAGTCGTGAGGACTTTGAAATTGATATTCACAAGAACTTGAAATTTAATATTTATTCCTAATGTAATCTTTTTAAAGTGAATTTATGCTGAGAGACATCAAGCTGGCGCAATAGATTTGCAAACTTTATGAAAGATAAATGATAATGGGAAAAGGAGAAGTACACAGCTTCAGGATTAAAATATAATTTTGGTAATTTAATACTTTTCTTGCTCTAAGGATAACTGTTCCACTTGTCATTCATGCAAATACAGGTGTTTTCTATCTAATAATAAACGTCCCATGTGGAAGAGGGGGAATTGACTCTTACAAAAAAAAAAAAAAAAAAAAAACTAACACATCTTAATTTTATCTACCTGGTACTAATTGATTTACTGGTTGGGGTAATTTACACGGCTGTGTGGGTGACGAGATGGCTCAAGGCTGTACTTTTTTACCACTGCAGTCCAGGGGAATGTTCCTGCCTGAATGACTGATGGGTGTGGCCCTATCTCAGTACTTATGAAATAAATAACAGAAACGAATTTCCTCACACATGACTGATCGAGTTTTTATCAATTATGACCCTGTTATAGGGATAGTATTTATTAACGCTATTCTTACAAGGCCCACATAGGCCAAGACTACCTTTCATTAAGAAAACTAATCTTTCAATGAGAGGAACTAAAAGAAAACGAAGTCTGCCTATTAATACCTAACATGAGAGAGAGAGAGAGAGAAAGAGAGAAATCCAACGATACCGGAATGCTGGCTGGATATGAAGCTCACAAGGCTTCTAACGTGTGCATAGCTAAAATGTGCTATTTCAGGCGTTAAATTTCCCGAACAAAGAAGATTTTGGAGGAAATACTGACACTATTTCCTTCTAAACAATCCTAACTTCACTTGGCACTTAACTAGCTCACCTAATATGAAAAGGCATGTGAGCTATCATGCAGTAGCTATCGAAACCTTGTGCATTGGGTTAATAACTCTCTCTCTGCTGATAAATTAATTTGGCATTCACAAGGCCTACGATTTTTTGGTCGCACATAGCATAAAATACCTAGAAACATAACTCTTTACTTCAAAATGGGTAATAGTTAGGAAAACTCTAAGATTTAACTTATATAACTATATTTACACACACTGACATATCAGAAATATAATGATTATACCATAGGGATTAGGGGACAAAAGAGGCCCCATAAGATGAGCAAAGAAAAAACATCAGAAAATGAGATCTTGAAGTAGACATAGAGGTGACCTCCTACTCCAGGGCAGGGGGAGTGATGAAGTTCTGTGGAAGGGATCCAACTGGGTGCGCAGAGTGAAGAAGTATCCACAGCTAACTACTGCAATCTGCAATTAGAAGACATGAGGGGGTGTACTGATGGTACCTAGCAAGTCTATTCCTCAGCATAAAAAAATATCAAATGATACAGGACTCTCACTTGGAAAGGAAAAGAAATAAAGTTGAAGTATAAGGACGTGACTGACTGTTGAGAGAACCTTGGAATGTGGCACTATACCTTCTGCTGAAGATGGAGTCGTCTTCCTTTGGGGCACCAGCAGGGGATGGGAATAACTATTGGCACCATAGATTCACTTGAGCCTTGCTGCAGCCACGTTCCAAGAAGGGGTAGCTCAAGAGAGCGAGGCAAACCAACTTTGCCAGAGTTGGACTGTGATCCTTGAATGTCTAAACATCTCTGAAGCAGCTGGGATGCTGTAAGGTAATTTTATAGCTCTCGGAGCTTCTGTTCAGGTGTCTTGGCATTTGGTGGTAGTTGTCTGACTGCATGTTACACAAGAGGTCAATGCTACTCGATCCTTTAAATATAGCAGCTACCTCATGGTCTTTGGAATTAACATTCTCCTTGGCCAGGCACCTGCAAACCAAGGTCTTGCAGTAAAATGAACAAGGGATGATTAACAGATTTAATCCTCAGAGCGAGTGGTGAATGATTGATAGGGACGAATTTTGCCTGTATCATACTTGACTAGCAAATGCGCAAATGATTCTTTTAGTCTCACTAATTTTATGTTAATGGAAGATTACATGGCATAGAAAGAGGATTTACCTCGTTACAATATATATATATATATATATATATATTATATATATATATATATATATATATACACATACACACACACACATATGTATAGGTATATAATATGTATACATATGCCTGTGTCGGCAAAGGATGCCCATATCTGAAGTTTATTGTAGGCCACAACTACCCCTTAATATCGAATTCGCTTTACTTGGGAATAACTTACGCCTAGAGGAAGTTGCTTATGATAAATGTATCTGCTGAATCTTGGCCATGCTAAATGCGCTTCTCATATATAATTCTCTGGGTGTAAGTTCTCCCGAGGTAAAGTGAATTCTATATTAAGGGGTATTTGTGGCTTAGTATTTGAGAGCATAAAAACGTTTTTAGTGAATAGTTAAAAAAAATATATATGTATATATATATATATATATATATATATATATATATATATATATATGGATAAATTTTTTCGACATTCCTCTCTTGCTCAGGAGTTTCAATCGCAACCCTCCCTGTACGGGGGCAGTACCGTCAGTGCACCTCATTTGGTGCAATATAGGCATCACTTAAGGTTCTTTGCAGCGTCCCTTCGCCCCTAGATGCAACTACTTTCATTCCTTTTACTGTGCCTCCTTTCATATTCTCTTTATACCATCTTACTGTGCACCCTCTCCCAACAATTTTTTCATAGTGCAACTGCTTTGAGGTTTTCTTCCTGTAACACCTTTCAAAACTTTTATCGTCAATTTCCATTTCAGCGCTGAAAGGCCTTTGTTGCCCCAGTGCTTTGCATAATGCCAAAATCTATATTATTATATATATATATATATATAATATATATATGTGTGTGTGTGTGTGTGTGTGTGTGTGTGTGTGTGTGTATGTATGTATATATATATATATATATTTTCTTGTGTAGCCTTCGCCACAAAGAAAAAATACGGAGTAGGAAGATGATATTGTTGAGCCCTGAAGAAATGTATACCTCGCCCTCTTGAAGGGGGACACGGAAAAAAAATAATCACTGTCCGAGCCACGTGGGAATTCTTGAATGTATTAGTGTCAGTTTGTTGTTGGATTGTCTGTCATGTGTTACGAGGCCGTGTTAGACAAGCTTGGACCCAATGAAAAATGGCAGAAAAGGTATTAAAAGAGAGAGAGAGAGAGATGGAGAGAGGATTGGACTCAAGTGTAAAATGGCGGAAAGAGTAATGAGAGAGAGAGAGAGAGGTGAAATTGGCTTGCAAGATTATATTGGTTGCGCTGCAAAAAACGACTTGAGCTCACGTTGTCAGGGAACGAGTAAGACGACGTTCATTGGCCGACTGATGTAACAGATCGTTCTACATGTCGATTTTTTCTTTTTTCTCTCGTGAAATATCTGGTGTAATGACATGATGAAATCTATTTCGGAACTCTGGCCAATATCTGGGATATTGAGTGTTAGGGTCACCATAACCTAGTATACATAAGCCTTCTTTAAGAAATATGGCTCGCAAATAACAGCTTTTTACATAACGCCTGTCAGGTTTTGTTCAGGTTAGCGACGGACTTACGGGGAATCGATAGGCAAAGTGTTTCGTCGAAAGACTGAATCGTTTTCAAATAGTAGAGGGTTCAGCAGAATTTCTCCTCCTCCTCCTCCTTTCCTTCTCGTCCCGTCTTGTAAGCCAGCAATTTCTTCCCATCTTTCTAAGGCCAAGAATATATTTCTCGAGATTTTAACGTAACTTCGGTCTTAATATATTTTTGGGGCTTAGAATTTTATTGCATTTAAAAGAGTTTTTCTTTTCTTTACTTCGATTCTGAAAATTAGGCGGTGAAACCGGTATTCGCGAATAAGTACCTTTTAATTCTGGCGTGATTTATTCAGTATCCCTCTCAAATATCCTGTAATCATTTACCATAACGGTTTACCTGTGAGGATGGATAAAGTTGAAAGTGGGCGAACTAGAGACTTTAATGGTGTCATATGAAAATCGATATTTATGAGACCTTTTCATCCCTAAACAGTCTCAAGACGAAGGATGCGGTCGGTTGTTGCTTTGGATATATCTACCGAGAGCTTTAAGGACGCCTTTAAATTCAAGGCTTACATGCTTTGAGTCCTAACGAAGTTTTGATTGTCCATTTTCTGGTTCAGTTACGCCGGATTATTCTGTCTCTCAACTTTTCTTAATATGTTAAGAAGAAATACCCATTAATGCGGTATAAACACCTACAAATACACTGACCAAATGGAGTGTTTTGCGAGACCGCTGACCATTTTCCACCATTTCATTTGATCAATCTATACATTTGCTCGATTTGCAGCATCATCTCCAAGTTTTTCGGATTTTCTTTTGCTTCAAAATCTCTTACTACCCAGACATTTTCCTTTACAGTCGTGATTTTTTTTTCTTTTTTTATGTTGCGTCCTGAGAGGATTTTCTTTGCATCTCGGCTCCTCCTTTTTCCCTCTCTAACCATTTCCTCGCAGCATATAAGCCATAATGTAATGCAGAACTCGGCGCTGCACACGCCAGGCAATTACCGAGTTTTGGATTTAATGCCGCGAGTTAATGGCCGTAAATCGCAGAATCCATTATTTCACTGCGGCTTGCAGATGTGTGAAAGGAGCTTTTGGAACAGGCTGTTTTTTATGTTTTCCTTTTTGCAACCTGTTCTCTTTTTTTTCTGGTCTGCCGTCGCATTTCTGCGTACGGGTTGAAGGGGAAGGTTTCTTTCGAGCCCGATCGCCGGTATTTAGCTGTCATTTCGTGCCTATTTTGCACACAACTCAAGTTGACTGACGGAGGTCTTCACTAAGTTGGTGATGCCAGAGATAAATACGTAAGTAGATCTCGAATAAGAACGGTAGTCGAGCTCAGTTTATATGCTGTCATTTAAGGTGAGAGTCTGCTGCTGAAGACCAGACATGGAAGTGGTATTCAGAACCGGGCAGAATAAAGGACCTTCCTTCCCTCCTCCGACTTAACAATTCGGATCTCTCCGAGATAGTGACCCCAAGGGTTTTAACGCGGTATGTATCCACCTATGCGACGTGTTTAGTACAAGGCCGCTGGGGATTTCCTTAAAAACATAAACAAAAGACTGTAAATATCATAAGTAATACTAGTCCTAGATAACGACCCACGAACTTTGTAGGGGGTATCTAGGAAAGATCCGAAATTCTCTTAAAATTATAAAACCTTTAATCAACATTATAACCAACCAATTCTTTGTCCAGTTGAAGAAGAGTTAAATTGGTGGCGAATTTAAATCAAGATTGGTACCCAGAATTTTAAATCAGTTACTTGCGGTTCAAGAAGGACAGTCAGTGAAAAGATCTGGGGGAAGGAATCCAAAATCTTAGGTTTACAAACAATTATACTACTTTGGGCGTGGACTTCTTCATTAGATATACTTCTAGAAACCGGCCGTGTAATATGTTAATGGGATCACTGGCATATTACATATAAACTGGATGTCCATTAATATTAGATGGTGTGGATTTTACATGAACGAATTGCAAGCGAGAGTTGAGACAAAGCGAAATATTCCATAGCAATTTTTAAAATGGTCAAAAACCTGTTATATTGCTTGAGAAAAGACAAAAACGAGGAAGCCGACTCCAGTGTATTATTTTTATGATTGAAAGGAAGATGAAACCTAATGGTGGAATTCGACGTTTCCAAGATTCTCATCCCTTTCTGCAGCACCGCCTGAAAGTCTGCGTTGACACATTGCGTCCTTGTACCCTATACCATTCTGGTTTCCGATTCGCTCTGCAAATACAGTTGATAATCTTTTCAGTATTTTTCATTTCCTCGCCATTTTTATCTTCCCATTAACATAAATTTATTTTTCAAGGGGAATGGTTTCTTTATACTATATACATATATATATGTGTGCATATACGTGTGTAATTAAATATGTATATATGTATATATATATATATATATATATATATATATATATATATGTATAAACAAACCTACAATCATAAACAGTTAACCAACCTTACGCCTTTATGCGAGATCGTATGAAAGCGATCTGATTCTCTATGGCGTTCAACCTTTCCTTCCTTGAATGTAGTTTCCCAGTGGCCTAATGGCGTGTCCTCAGCCCAGGTGGGACTCTTGCAATTCCTTTTATGTCTGCAGCATCACAGGGATCCAATTTGGATGGGGTCGGGGGAGTAAGGGAGAATTAGCTAAGAGAACTATGTGGTCCAAGGGTGGTATGTAGGAGATGAAGGAGGGTTGGATTGTGGAAGAGCTTTTGGGGTTAAAATGTGATTCAGAAGAAAAAAAAAATATCCTCCTGCATATGAGAAGGGTCGGAATTTGAGCGATGCATACGGCCGGGAATTTTCGTAAATAAAAGCGCTGCTTATTTTGACCCGAGGAAATATTTTCAATTCTTGGCAACGCTTCCAGGACGTGTCCTTTCCAAGGCCCTCCTATCCTCACCTTCCTGCCCCCCCCCCCCCTTCCCTCCCCCGTTAGCTTCTTGGTTCCCTGTCGCGCAATCCTTTTCCTCCATTATCAAGTGACCTTCTCTAATATTTCGCGAGACATTTTCAGATAAGGATATGAGTCAGAGGACGTAAAGTTCCATTAACGTGTGGGTGAAATGGCTCGTGATTATGGAATGTTTAGTGGTTTTTGGGGGGAGGCTGCCCTTCTCGAGGGCGAAGGAAGGACACGGGGGACATGGTCTGTACGCTCTTGCTATTTCTCTTATCTTGCCATTATTTTGTAGTCATTCTTATGCTGTCAAATAACATTTGCCCACAGACTTTTACTTGTCAAGTTCACTGAATTGAGTTTCGATTCTCTCTCTCTCTCTCTCTCTCTCTCTCTCTCTCTCTCTCTCTCTCTCTCTCTCTCTCTGTTATATTGACAGTTTTCAATTTTTTTAAAAACAGTTCACGTTAAAATTGAGATTAAACGCTTACGAGATCTAGCAAAGGTCAACTTTTCTTATTTTATGCAAATAACCATTAACTCAAAATAGGAGACTCCATATAGGTTCGAACATTTCTAGTTCAACTGTTACAGGTGGCATAAATCCACGGTAATGATCGAGTTTATCTAATTTTTCCTAAGGTACAGAGCTCGGTTTAATTTTTCACGTTAAAGGCATTAAGTTTCGAAAAAAAGAGTTACTGTAGGAGTTGCTGCTTCATGTCGACACTGCAGGTTTTTTCATTACGTATTTGTACATGCATATCTGTTGATATAATTTTTCATGTTCTTTTACTCCTGTAATCGTATTCTCAGTTGGTTTTTATAAACCATTTAAGTTTGTCACTTAAGTATATCTTAGTTTAACCAGACCACTGAGCTGATTAACAGCTCTCCTAGGGCTGGCCCGAAGGATTAGATATTTTTACGTGGCTAGAAAGCAATTGGTTACTTAGCAACGGGACCTACAGGTTATTGTGGTACCCGAACCACATTATATTGAGAAATGAATGTCTATCACCAGAAATAAATTCCTCTGGTTCCGCATGGGCCCAGCCGAGAATCGAACTTCGGACCACCGGATTGGTAGCCGAGCATAAAATCCACTCGTGCAAGGAGGAACTAGTTCGTCACCTTGAGTGAATATTAGGAACAGTTGTAAATGCTTAACAAGCCAGTGATTGGCACAGCACCAATATAATATATAAAGTATAAACGTGGACAAGGATTAAGTACTGTAAAGTGGTGAGGAGTCCGTAAAGCTAATGTCCCAAGAGCCGTACAATGGCTCTGTAGGGCTGGAGTTATCCTCATATGTTAAACAGCATAGAGCATCTGGAATAATGGAAGATTTTAAGATAACACAACACGACAGAACAAGAATTTCCGAAATCTATGATTGGTTGATACGCCAAATTGCTTTACTCGATACTTATCATTTTATTCATAATCTTAGCAAAATAATAATCTGTCAAACTATCTTTATATATTTTTATTTCAAGTAAGTAACTATTATTAAAAAATGAATTATACTGAGTGTGACTATTAATTATATAATGGCCACAGGATTAATAGTATTAATGATGATGAAGACAGCGCAACGGAATGTAACACAACAGCTAACATTACAGGTCACTCCGCCAGTTATGAGATGCGTGAACAGCCCGATGAAGGAACAACTGAGCCTCAACTAAGAAAAAAACGGGCTAACCGTAGTTTTGTTCGCGAAATATGATTCTTCATATATGATATTTCGGTTTATTAAAATAAATGAAGGTGAATGTGACCAACCCAAGTACATAGTGTGTGGCATTATTCTTTCTAATGATGCAATGAAACCGTCGAAGCTAAAAAGACATTTCAATACAAATCACAGTTAACTAGCAGTGAAACATCAGGAATATTTTGAAAGAAAGCTTAAGGGACTTAGTGTGAAAGAAAAAGCCTCCAGAGATTTGTCTCTCCAAATCACGCTGCATTGAGAGCTTCTTACAAAGTGCCACTTCGCATTGCAAAAGCTAAAAAGCCTTACAGTATTGGAGGAGACTTAATAATGCCATGTGTGAAAGATATATGTGCTGCAATGTTTAGTGAGTCATCTCTCACTAAGATTTGAAACATATCCCTATCAAATAATATGGTAACTAGGAGGACTGATGAATGAGCGGATGTGGAGGATCAGTTGTTGCAGCAACTACAGGCATCACAATACTTCGCTCTACATATCGACGAATCTACCGATGTTGCAAATAACGCAATTTTAATTGTTTATGTAAGATATAAATACAGTGATAACTTTAAGGAAAAATTGCTATTTACCCAAGAACTGTCATCACACTACAGGTGCTGCAAATTTTGAAGCTTTGAATAACTATGTAGTAAAGAATGGGTTAAATGGGAGGTTGTGTGGTATCTGCACTGACGGAGCGGCAGCGATGACAGGACGTTGCTCAGGTGTCACAGCAAAGGTTAAGGAGGTTGCCCCCAACTGCAAAGCTACACACTTTATGATTCATCGAGAAATGCTAGCAATTAAAAAATTGGATGTGGAATTCAATAATGTTTTATTGGAAACTGTTAAAGTTGTGACTTTTGTAAAGGCCAATGTACTCAATTACGTTTGTTCACACTACTATGTGGAGATATGGAGAGTGAACACCAGCGGTTGCTATATCAATCAGAAGTAGATGGCTTTCGCGAGGTAAGGTTTTAACACGTGTCTTTGAACTAAGCAAAGAGTTGGTAATGTTTTTGAAAGACAGAAAACCCGATTGAGCAAATATGTTTCAAGATAGGCTACTATTTGAGTGACATATTTTTGCTTCTGAATCGGCTTACTTTGTCCCTACAAGGCAGGAATTCTTCAAATTTTCGAATGTCAGATAAGATTGACGGGTTCAAAAAGAAATTGCTGGTCTGGCATAATAAGATCGAAAGAGAATGTTTTCATATGTTTCCCAGTGTTGCCTCAGTTGCTGATGATCAGAGAGAGGAGTTAAATATTGACAGTTTGAAATGTACCATTGCAAAACATTCAAATTCTCTTCATGAGCATTTTTCTACTTACTTTTCTGAAGAAGAGGATCCACGAATGGGAAATGAACGGAATTTCCTGAACTAAGTGCCATTGCTTTGAAACTGTTATGTTAATGCAATTCTCTTCAACTGTGTGCAGCAAGGTTCTCGGTACTGGTTTCAGTGAAGACTATATATAGAAACAAACTGAATATAAAATCGCCACTTCGTCTTCCACTTAGTGACATTGAACCACGTCTTGAAAAACTTGTTTCAGTAAAGAAAGCACAGAAATCTCACTAATTTAGCTACCCTGGTTAAGCTAACTCATTAGCGTTTTTTATTACGTTTATATTTAGACCCTCTTGGATTTCCGAGTCTTAAATACACTCAAGAATCGGGTAAATTATGAATTGTAATACTTTTCCTCAAACATGAAATTATATAAAATTTGAATGGTAAAATATGAAGCATAATTTGGATAAGTGTATTTTTTATTGCTTATATTTGTAGGCTTATTTCTCATTTCATTTGTTAATATGAAATATTGCCCGCCAGTCCCGGGACCCATGGAGGGCCTGTCTCGGGACCTGTAGCAGGCCTGGCCCGCCCATCCCAGGACCCATGGCAAACATTGCCCACCAGTCCCAGAACCCGTGGCGAGCCTAGCCCGCCCATCCCGAGACCCCTCCCAGGCCTCGCCCACCTGTCCTGGGACCCGTGGCGGACCTGGCTCGCCCATCCCAGGACCTGTGGCGGGCCTGGCCGCCTTCCTAGGACCAGTGGGGGCCCCAGCCTACTAGTACTGGGATGGTGGCGGACATTGCCCGCCAGTCCCAGGACCCGTGGCAGACATTGCCCACCCATCCCGGGACCAGTGGAGGGCCCGGCCCATCCGTCCCAGGACCCATGGCGGACATCACCCGCCCGTCCTGGGACCTGTGGTGGGCCCCCGGCCGCCCGCCCGCCCGCCCGCCTGTCCCAGGACCCATAGCAGACATCACCCACCTGTCCCAGGTCCTATGGCGGGCCCAGCCGCCCATTCCAGGACCCGTGGCAGACATTGTCCGCCCATCCCGGGACCAGTGGCGGGCCCGGCCCGCCCATCAGGGACCTGTGGTGGAAATCGCCTGCCCATCCCTGGACCTGTGGTAGACATCGCCCACTCGTCCCGGGACCCGTATTGGGCCCGGCCCGCCCATCCAGGGATCCATGGTGGATGTCGCCCGCCCATCCCAGGACCTGTGGCAGTCCCAGCCCACCCATCCCAGGACCCGTGGCAGACATTGCCCGTCTGTTCTGTGACCCCGTGGCGGGGTTATGTCCAAAGTCAAATTCCTGTTTGACCTTGGCCTCACTCTACACATTATCACCATTAGGGGATTATGCATGCCGGATGTGAAGTTTTCATGTAACATTTAAGACCAAGGTTACCAATCTGACCTTTGACCTCAATCCTTGACTTCATTGTGCGTATAAATTTCATTGGTGAATTATGAAAGCTAAGTATACAAGCTGTATACTCTATAGTTCAAAGGTCAAAATCTTAATAAAGTCACATATCGAAATTTGTCCTTGATAAACCATCTTGTCAAGAATTATTAGTTAGCTACATCTGATTGCATGTTTACTTTTGAGAGGAATTTATATAACCCAAATAGATGGAGTTGCAGGTTCATGCAAATTGTTCCATGTTTTTTTATGTAAAGATTGGGTTGTCCTGCTGCTTGCATTGCTCTTTTCTCGCGTGGTCTAGACGATACTTGCTTTGTATTTATGCGTATAGAAGAGTAAGTAAGCTGGATTGGAATTAGATTACCTTATTGTGTAACTAAAACGTTTAAGTTCAATAGGTACTCTGAGAAGTATAGCAAGCACACTATGGTTTTTCCGATTTAAAACTTGCTCACGACGGCGTCATTTTCCGTTTAAACCATTTTACTAGACTTCATAACCTGCTTTTGTCCTTTATGAGATTATAAAGAAAATATTTTTTGAATGAGAAATTCAATCGCCAACTCGTATACAGCAACGCCAAAATGGGCTGGAATATATTAATTTCCGTGGGCATAGTAGTTGGGTTGTTCGTAAAAAGTAGCAAGAAATGTGAAAGCATAGTTTCCCTCAAATTAATTTCGATTAGTTTTCATAATTTCATTTACGGTGGGTTCACTATTTACGGAGAGACCCGTTCTTTCTGTTGGCCCTAATTCAGGTGTTGCATATTTATTCAAGTGGTCGTAGATTCCCCCTTACTGAACCACTGTTTTGTACCACAAGAGAAACTGTTTTAACGAGAACCATCCTCTCACTGACCAGAATCTTGCAATACTGCCTTTTGTTACAACAGACTTGTCAGTATAGCTGTAAAAAAAGGCATTCTATATATATATATATATATATATATATTATATATATATATATATAGATATATATATGATATATTAATAATATATATTATGTGTGTAGATACATAGATACATACATATTTATATATATATATATGCATGTACATACACACACATATATATTTGTATATATATAAGTATATATATGTATGTATAACTGAGCACGAAAATATGGAACGTGATGAATATATGAATAAAGACAAATGCCGCAAAGGAAAGGGAAACACTGGAGTGGTGTTAGGCCTTTCGACCTATTGTCCTTTACTCAGCATTTGCTAACTAAAGGACAATAAATCGAAAGGCCTAGCACCTCTCCATTATTTCTCTTTCTTTCGTGGCTATTTGTCTATATATATATATATATATATATATATATATATATATATAAACACATACATACACGTGTCTTCGTAAGATAAACAAGTACAATTGCACCCTCTCACTTTGATAAGATATCCACTTATCATTTCAGTAAAAGCTTTTCCAAGCAAGCAAGCAATCAAGATGACAACCTTGAAAGAAAGAAAAGACAATGAGAATTAAATCATGTTCAAAATCCTGATGACTCGAGTCACTTTCCCTTTTACCGCAATTCGTCATTTTTATCATCCATAAAGCGGCAGTAGAATGACTTTATCTCTCATGGTGTTTGTTTAATGATTAGGTATCTGTGATAAGATGCCTTCGAGATACGAGTAACCACTGTTATCGACTAATCTTAATTGTGTATTTCGCTCTCTCTTTCTCTCTCTCTCTCTCTCTCTCTCTCAAGTGGTGTGTTTAGTCCACGTGACAGCCTCCTGAACAACCCCCCCCCCACACCTCCCTTCCTCCTTCGGTGCTTTCATATTTACGTCCATTAATAAGCTAGCCATTCAAGACGTGAGCTTTATTATGCTAGAGACATTAAAATTTTTATTTCAACCCTTTGGTAACCTTCTGCTCTTTAATTTTGTCCTTTCATATCTTTCATTTATATGTCAACTTTGCTCTAATTTAGCAAGATTGATTTAACATTACCTATAGTTGATACAGTTGGATAACCCAAGGGCCCTTGGAGTTTTACATCGCTGGAAAACCGCAGAAATTTCGTTATTTTAATAAATGAGATCTCACCATAAATTAATATTAATTGTTGCCTTAAGAAGGGTTTCGGAGAAGAAAGAAACCGCCCAGTGCTAGTTCGCGTTCTGTGAATTTTAATGTCCGAGCAACTGACAAAATTACGGACTTCTTTCACATGTCAGATATTCCTTTGATGGCTGTGAGTGCAAAGATTGCTGTAAAGAGCCTCCATGCTCATTTCGCTTGCAAAGCGTAATTGGGAACTAATATGTCTTGCAGGGCATGTGCCTTCTTCCATGAAAGTGGCATGTGCCTGTAAGATTTTTATTATAATTTATTATAATCATTAACCTTAGACCGCGTTCATTTGGAATGTTTCCGACCATATTGTAAGCCGTGTCCGCCTACATTGAGTCAATGTTCTCGCAACTTGGCTTTGCAGTTACGGTTTTTTTTTTTTTTGCATAAGGGAAACCCATTATAACACCCCTCTTCGCTTCAGTTGTTTATTTTTAGATTCTAATCGTGTTGTAATTATTTTTATTTTCTTTTCCTTCTTGCTCTCATCCTTTTTCACATTTGAGTATTTTGTTCATTGTAGGCTTCCTGGGCATGTTCTTAGCCTTTTGACTTGTTTCACCCTATCCTCCACACTTGTGTATTGTTTTAAATCAAAAATTGCAAGACACTGGTTAATATCCAATCTTTTTGTAATTTCAAGTTGTGCTATATATCAGTTCTTATTTATCATCACCAAATTAGTAAAGTTAATCGTTGTAATTCAGATGTACTTAGATTGTCATTCCCAATAGGATTGCTCCTTATGAACATGCGTGCATTTCAAATGGTAACTGTTTATTACCCTGGTTTTCTCTCATCTTCACCACTGTAGAAGTCCTCATTGCCCAAACTCTCCTGATTTTTATTGTCGGTGTGTTTTAATCTTGTTGACACTGACATCCTCCTGCAATAGATTGACATCTGTTACCTGTGATTCGGTTGCCCATGATGCCGTTTTATCTGAGAAGACAACAAATGACAAGTAAAACAGTGCTGGAAATTATCAGTTTTTTTTTTTTTTTTTTTTTTATAGTGAACAAGTTTTCAAATTAGGTGTGTCGATTGGCATCGGAGAACCTTAGATAGACCACCACCAGTCTTGAGGAGCACATGCTGTACTACTGCTGCAGTTTTACAGACTTGCTCCCTGACAAACCACTGGTAACATTAACACACACCACCCTATGTTGCCTCCGGTATGTAAGAGAGTTTGCCAGTGGTATACAACTTCAGCAGCAATGCATGTCTGGCTGCGTAATTCAAGAATTGTTTTATAACCTTTATGGTCTTGAAAGCATTCTTTACTTACCTGATAGAGGTGCTTGGAATTGAAGAGAGTGTATTTCGGGCCTTCATGGTGCTAGGCAGTACTCATGCTACTCTGGTTACCTGAGAGCTTATGAATGATGATGAGCAGAGTTGTGGCCTATTTTCACAGTTCAACATGTCATAGTTTATGCAACCAGTGGACCACGAAAATATCTTGGCTTGTAAAAAACAGGTACAGGACAAAGATCAGTCGGCAGATTTCAGCAGTGATTGAGAAGGATACAGAAGTTGACCTAGGATTAAGAACATAACCTAATTTAAAAGCAACGTTGTTCTCGCTGACTTTCAGTACTGCGCTCAGTCGTGAAAGAGGTCAAGATCACAACCCTGGCTAACTGTTGGGATCATTTGTTGAAGGAATTTGTTGACGATCCAAGACACAGCCCACGGATTTTGAGGGCTTGGGGTGAAAAACTTCTACAGAATCCCCAAGAAGGGATCGGATAGGGTATCCAAGGGGGAATTTCTGGAGTGACAAGACATGACAAAAATGACCCAAGATGGATGATGGAGATAAGGAAGTTCGTCATCTTATAATTGACCAACCTACTCTAGAACAAGAGTATGGTGAAGATAAAAACAACAAAAAAGTAGTCTTAGTATGATTGTATAGATTCCTTGTAAATTTTTATATGATCTGCTTCATCCTTCAACCTCCTAGAACATCATCCCTCGACCTCCTACCCGTCACCTTGGGAGATATCTATCTCTAACAACTTCACCATGTTCTTCATAGGGCATTGTCGTAGAAGTCGCTCCTGATCCTGAACAGAGCATATATATATATATATATATATATATATATATATATATATATATATATATATATATATATATATATATATATATGTGTGTGTGTGTATGTGTATGTGTGTATGTGTGTGTGTGTGTGTGTGTGTGTGTGTGTGGAAATGAACACATGGGAATGTGAATCACAGAATGAATTTCTGACTTACCAAACTCCAGTCTTTTGAGTGAGAGTCTAGGGCATTAGCAATTAACAATTTTTGCCCGAAATATATACATACATACAAACATACATAGTATAAAAAGGAGGACACAAAGGAGTAGCATGTTTCAAGTTAATTTACGGCCAACGTTTCGGAGTATGGTTGCATCATCGTGACTAAAATACAAACGTTATATTTATTAGAATCAACACATAAGACTCAACAATTAGCGTTTATGAAAAATTAGATTAATTATGTATTCTGAAAGTAGGATATAGAAACATACAACTAGAACCAACCTATATATGAAATTGAGTGGCCAAGAACAGTACTCAGACTACAAAGAAACATCCTATGTTATATGGAGAGAGACGAAAGAATTCTGTCCAGTGGTGATGGAACATTTGTTTGATGCCTATGGACTCAAGAATATGGAGAGAGGTTTTAGCGGCAACTTGCTCTTTGATTTCAAAATTATAGTAAGAAATCGAAGATGTTTACTCTATTATGTTCCATTGTTTTGGAAAACACCTCACTCAAAATACAGCCTGTTCTGTGGCTAACATCACAATTTAGAAATTGATCCGGTTGGATTCCGAAGAACCATTTTGGGATTAAGACAATGAAAGTATTTCTTATAAATCTAAGGTAATGTTGCTCGAGTGCTTTCTTGGTCTCTGTTTCCAATTTTGAGGCGTTATTTGTTTCTAATTTTAATTTCGGTTCTCTGTGGATTTATTTAATCTCAATTCATTTTAACGCTCGTTGCAGAGATATGTGTTTATTCAGAGAATCCTGGAGTCCCTGACTTTTAACTCTCTCTCTCTCTCTCTCTCTCTCTCTCTCTCTCTTCTCATTAAAAGGATTTTCCTATTCACTTTCTCCTATTAGTAGTAAACACTCATTTTCTCTTACATAACTGTATGCGTTTCAAGTGATTCTTTCAAAGCATCGTCTCGAAGTTCATAACGACAGTGTAATCCACTTGTACTCTCATAATTTTTGGAGAATTGCTTCAGCTTTTCTACTTCTCTTCAGTTACAAAGTTTATAATCAGATTTTTCCTCGCGATTCCCTTTCGTTTACGGTTTTTCTTTTCGCGGGTAAGTTTCGGGAACTGATCCATACATAAAGTCGAGACTCGTGAAGCAGTTTGTATAAACTTTCATTTTTATAGTGCAGCCTCTCTCTCTCTCTCTCTCTCTCTCTCTCTCTCTCTCTCTCTCTCTCTCTCTCTCTCTCTCTCTCTGACACCCACACATTTGAGCATCAGTAAAATCACGGATTCAAAAGTCCCAGCATATAGGTCTACACACACGTAAATTATGCACTTATGCACGCACCTCGCACAAACACTTACACACGTGTGTATGTGTCTGCACACACACACACACACACACACACACACACACACACATATATATATATATATATATATATTTGTATGCGGGTTTATTTAAGTAATCCATTAATTAAAGGTAGGAGTGCTCGTACGTCCAGTATATGTCATGTGGTTGGGAGGGTAGGGGTACCTACGGGTGTGAATGCCGTATCATTTGTGAATTTTATGGTACGACCCCCACGTCGTTAAATATTCATGGCAGGATCCTGGCTTGGGCGTGTTGCAATGGGTAGGCTTGCATCAATTATTTAAGCGAGAGCGTTTGATCTTATTTCATTTATTGGCGTATTCCTCCAACGCCCGCTGATTCTACCAGGTCATTCCCTGAGTCATTACTCACTGCTACATGCATTAAGAATTTTCGTGTATTTATAATTATCTATCTATATATATATATATATATAGATATATATATATATTGGATATCATATATACGTGTGTGTGTGCTTTTTTCCGCTTCGAGAGTGGTTATTGAATGAGTTACCCGTTTGGTTAGCATAATCTTCATGGAACTACTTTTCTAGCCTCATCCTTGCCATCCATTACAATTAACAAATTAGGTGGCATATAACGATATGATTAAGTCAACAGAGGCACATGTCGCTCCGTCCTTGCTTGAGGTTCCCATATTTTATTGCTTGCAGGGTGTGTGTATATCTTTGTACGCCAGTAGCGTATTTCGTTAACTGTGTACACGTGTCCGGTGAAGAAGACCGCATACCAGACCCAATGGATGATTTGCTGTAATATGTAAAAAGAACTTTTATGAGACGTATTATAACATTTTCTCCCTCTTCATGACCCGCTCAATGGTGATACCGTAGATTGAGAAAACTTGTTTAAAGAAGATTCCCTTTTTATCCAAAAATCTAGCATTTCATCGATTGACATGGAAAACATATACTTTTAAGACATGTCGACGTTATCGATATTTTTAACTATAATGAAAGAATAAGAAATTGTTCCTGCTTTAACTCGAAACATCACGCCATCTTTTTATTCCATTATATTTTTAGGCTATATGACTATGATCTATCTGACCCAAGAGTCATAAGCTTGAACATTTGCTAAGAATATTAAACATATGTTGAGATCAGTCACTTCAGGTTCATCAAATGCTCCTAGCACCATAGTCCATTTTTATCAACTTGAAAAAAGTTATCCAAATGTGGCAGTGGTTTTCAAACTTTTTTGGCCCATGCACTCTTTCACCATATATCAGAATGTCATTCCCCAAGCCCCCTACCCCCTTTCCAAAATTGTATGCCTCAAAAGGTGCATTCCAAATAATATGCAACAAAATACTAACAAACACACTAAGCTAGCGAAGAGAAACCCCACTGCGACCTCTCAGTAGTGCGGACCGTTACACACTACGTTTTGTGTGGTCCTACAGCTAGTGTGAGCCTGCCAATCTGTGGTCACAACCCAGCCCCCTTCCCCCTCCCCCACCCCCCCGAAACTGAAATTCCTCTACCCCCTGGTTAAGAACCATTTTATTAGTGACACTCACTTTGGAATTTTCCTCTGCGTAATTGCGTTGATCACTAGTCGGATATTTCCAGTATGGCTAAGTCATCTGCGAAGTTGACTTCTCTTCCCTGGAAGAAATGTGAGTCGAAGAATGCATTCTTAGCCCACATGCTTAGGTTAGCAGGACGGGATCGGTTAAGTTTTCGATCATACCTTGCTCCTGGTGGGATTTTATTTTAATTATGTCTCCTCCTGTAAGTGGATCTCTCCCTTTTCCATTTGAATCCGGGTCCATCCTGCCTCATCATCGATGGTTCTGAAATGAAACTTTCTCGTACGGTGCCAGAAGAGCGAAAATTCCCCAGATATGAGATGTGTGGGGCTGCAGCTGCCTTTTCAGATTAGAGTATTTTCTCAAACAATCCTTTACAGTTTCCCAGTGAGATGCGGACAAATGAATGACTGGTAAATTCCCTAACCATCTTCCCCAAGTAGATGGATTGTGAACGCTTGCGATTATCGTAAGTGGTATTGTCATTCCTATCTTAGCTTTCAACCAAATAAGCTATTGGCGCCCTGTTGATAGTTGCCAGCCTATAAGGCCAACGAGAACATCCCTTGTGAAGTTTTCCTTCAAAGAAGTTTTATCATGCGCATTGAGCTTACGCTCACTTGATTGACTAAAATGTTTATCAATCTCCTGCTGATCCTTGTTTGGATACTAGGTCAGTAAAGATGAAATGTCCACTATCGTTTTGGTTGATGACACAGATATTGTGCTTCATTGTTTGTGCTTTGCTTACTAAGGCCTAGTTTTAAACTAAGGCCTGTGCCTTGTGAAATGAGGTAAGGTTAGATGTCTGAAGTTTATACAGGAAAAGATGTTGACAAATTACACAGAAAGATTAGTAGGCAGGTTGATGTATATTACGACCGCACGTAAACCGTAACTTTTGTAGTTATAAGTTGTCACACTGCATGCGCTAGCTGGGTATTCCTCAGTTAATTATGAATAAACATGTACAGTTTGAAGACTTGAAGGCTTCAATTCACAATTATTTGACTTTCAAGAAGTCAGATAACGTGAGAATAATGCGTTTTTGTGATTCTGATTTGGTTAGTGTCGTTAATGACATCGCTCCTCAGGTTGTGATCTTAGACTATTTGAAGGTTTCAGTAAAATGATGAGCAAAAAACACCTCTCTGTTGCTTTTTAAATAAGTAGTTTGTTCAGTAAAAGTTTACTTTTTATTGCGATAACCAAGTTGCTCTAATACAGAAATCTTGCCCTACATCGAAGGCAAAGCACATTAACAGGGAACAGTATTTAGTCGACATTACTGAATGTCTCTTGTCATGACTAACTTACTGCCTGATTATTTCTCACATTTGTTCCTAGCCAAGATATAGTTTAAGTAGAGCTGTAAGAATATGAACATATGTGTGTATCTCAAATAACAAACATGACTGTTGTTAATAGATTTATTTTTCTATGGTGTGGTCGAGTTATGTATTTATCTATATTAAAATCTGAGTGGATCTTGTTTTGTCTTCCCCCGGGTGACAGGGAAAACATGACACAGCCACCCATCCCCTTCAAGCCAGTTTAGGTAGGGGAATGGAAGGGTAAGGGGAGACATTCCCCCTCCTCCTGCAAACCGGCTTGTCCGGCCTGGGTGGGGAGCGGGTTAGGTAGGGGATCGGGAGGGTTGAGGAGACAGTAGCGCCTGGTTCTAGTGCGTGTAGTACGTTCACACAAGTTTGTGTTTTTTTTTTCTGTTTTTTTATTAAGAACCAGCGCTACTTTTGTTTATCTCTTGCACTTGGAGTCAAGGTAGGGGATTGGAAGGGTAGGGGAGTCAGTAGCGCCGGGTTCCAGTGCAAGTAGTACGAGCGTAAAGTTCGTGGATTTATGTATATTTATAAGAAGCGGAGTTACTTTTGTTTATGTCTTGCACTTGGAGTGATGGAAGGAAACTTGTCTCTCTTGAATCCTCATAGGAGGATTCAACACAAGCCAGAAGCAATAGACATAATTAGGACCTTGTTAAGAACGAAAGTTTCAAAGTGTCAACTGTGCCACCTCTGGCATGACCCCACTCCAAAACAAGTCATTTAGAGAGGAGGTTAATTTGACACCAGCCTTCAACCTGGCATGATCCGAGCTCCAGCTTACACGGGGTCTGTGCTAAAACTACGGTCAAACCGAGCATTGTTTCCCCAACGAAAATTATGATAAATATGCTTTATTTTTTTAGAAATAATTTTTCTGTACTGTTTAACATGCACATTATTTATTTTTTTGTTTTTTCTTTCTAATAAATAAATCATAAATATCCTATCCTAAAATGCCTGTATCTTTAACTCAGCAGTTATCCTTGATAATGTCCTGTGGATCAGGAGGAAACGTCATATTGGAGAGAGAGAGAGAGAGAATTGTATAAGCAATAATAAATCAAATGACTCAACCGAATTTTACCATGCCCTTTGGTGCGTTGCTCGCCAGTCTAAGCAACAACGAGAAAGCCGTCATCAGAAAGATAGAGAAGACTCTTTACAAGATTAATAGTGCTGAAGCAGCAGTCATTTTTAACAAAATAATAATAATAATAACTGGATTACCGGACAGTTGGAAGTCTCCTGACCCAACTCGGAATATCTTGACAAATCAAAATCTGAACTCACACCGTTCAGTGATTTTCGCTTACTCGGGGAGTAAGCCTACAAACTATTTTGTTGTTGTTTTTGCTGTTGTTATTCTTGTTTAGGGGGAAGTTGTTAGGAAAGCCTTATGGAAAAACCTGAAAAGGTCTAAAAACGGTTTTTCTCGATGAGTTAAAGATACAGGCATTTTAGGACAGGATATTTATGATTTATTTAAAATTGAAAGAGTAACATATCTTGAAATTTTCGAAGGTACTTCACAGCTGTTTGCATTTTTCGTTTACGTTTGCCATAGTAAAAAAAAATCATTTTCTTATTGCAATACCTTAAGCTGTTTCAGCAAGGAAAGGCTCTTGAGCAATTATAATTGACTCTCTCTCTCTCTCTCTCTCTCTCTCTCTCGTAGTAGCCATCTTGCTTGGTGAGACGTTCCCGCGTGAAGTCAGACTAATCAACAGATATCACAAGTTTAACATACGTCTAGAATTTGAGAAATATCTAGAAGTGTTCGTGAACTATCGGTGATAAGATTAGTGTGAAAATAGTAGGATAAAGCGTCTTCTAAGTTAGTTTATCAAGTGAAATACTGTAAATCAGAACAAGATGGCAGTAAGTTCCAACTGCGGGAAGAAATGGCGAAATTTAGCTTGCTTGGCAGATTCGCAATACGATGAGGTAGCAGGAAGGGAACTGGCATTTCTCATCTATGAGATCAGCAACAGTCCTAACCAAAAAGATACAAAAGCATTCATAGATATATTAGAAGGATATAATCCTCCAAACTGGAACAAATCTAATGAAAACATCTTGAAAATAATTGAAGAAGTTCCAAATAAAATCCAAGTGGTCAAGAGACTCATAAAGAAAATATACATAAACCAACATATTCCGACAAAGAAAATGAATAAGGTGAACCTTGTGAATATCCTAATTGATGCATTAGGAAAAAGAATGCCAAAAGCATGCAAACTGTGTAAGGTTTGGTATAGCATAGTCAATCCACAAAACCTAATCAGAAAATGTGCTGCATGCAACATTCCGACCCATCCACAGTGTGCTGAGGTAATGCAAGATATGAGAAAAGATACAAGAATATTTTGTTCAACATGTCTATCATGGATAGACAATGTTATTAAATCAAGATTGAATGTACAAATAGTTGAGGATGAAGAAGAAGAGGAAGAGGAAGAAGAAGAAGAAGAAGAGGAAAACGGAAGAGAAGTAAACAAAAGTGAAATGACAGAAAAAAATAAGGAAAACAAAGAACAAGATAAAAGTATGGATGCAGAGATACTCATTGATACTACATATGAGGCAATAAAGCAGCATACCTACGAAGAAATAAATTACGATATGACAACACAAAAGCAAATCCCGAAGAGGCTCTACCCAGATCTACACAATGACGGGAAAGAGGAAAAAATAGACAAAAAAGACAAAATCTGCAACCTTTTGAAAAGAGGGAATTGCAGATTTGGAGAAAGATGTTACTACAAACATCCTAAGGTATGTCACAACTATGAAATATATGGTAAATGTGCATACCTAGATGGCTATGGGGATGATTGCAGAGATTTGCATCCAAAAATATGCAAAAACCTAAAAGAAGGAAAAGGATGTAAGTTCGACAAAAAATGTAAATATATGCACCCTGTAGCCATGAATCATAATCAAATAAATAACCAACCAAGTAATAAAATCCAAAATAAGAAAGAAACAAATAAAGAGAGAAATAAAGAATATCAGGTAAAAGAAAAAAGCAAGCCACCAACGAGATATGCAGAGGTGTCAGCAAAAAATTTCAAAGCATCAGCTCCAAAATTCTACTCAAGAGATAATAACTGTATTTATTATTCAAGAGGATATTGCAGAAACGGAGAAAATTGCAGATTCAGACACAAAATGAATAATTATGATGAAGGAAGATCAAATATTATGGAAAAGTTGGATTTTTTAATGTCAGAATTTCTGGAAATGAAAAAAAGAACAACATACCAGAACAGGAAAGAGATATGGGAAAATCCTTATTACTACCAATATTAAATGAAGGAGAAAACACGCAAACCATCATAGTGATGAATGCGCAGGGTTTAGTTACAAGTAACTCAAAAAGAAAAATAGAGTACTTAGAAGAACTAACCCAAATTGAAAAGAAAATAGATATAATGAATATAAGTGAAACCTAGTATTCCCAAGAGACTGGGAATGATGATCAAATAAAAGGGTTCCAAACTTATAGATCAGATAGAAAAAATAGGAATCAAGGGGGAACCGCAATATATGGGAAAGACAAAAAACAAGGAAAAATATATGAGAAATATAGTAACTCAGAATGTGAACTAATAGCGGTAGAATTTGAATCTGAAAAATTAATGAACATAGTAATATATAGACCTCCTAATACTAAAGAGTTTGACTTAATAATTGAAAAATTGGATGATATATGTAGAAATCACAAGGACTGGACTATTCTCCTATCTGGAGACTTCAACTTTCCTTTCGTAGAATGGAAAGAACGAATAGGAGATTGTGGTTGTACTTATACATATAAAAAAGAGAGTAATAGTAGTGCAGAAGATAAGAGGCAATTCGAAAAGCTATTAGATATGCTACTAGAATACAACATTCAACAAATAAATCACCTGCCAACAAGAAAGGAAAATACTTTAGACCTAGTTTTTGTGAACGAGATGAATTATGTTAAAGGAATAATAGTTTATGATGCGAGTATTTCAGACCATAATGTCATAGAATTAACAGTCCATACCAAAGCAAGTGAAAACAGAGATAAGCAAGAAATGAAAAAGTGGGAAGGATATGGAAAATACAACTTCTACAGTAAAAATATAAAATGGTCAGAAATAAATGAAGAATTAAACAAAGATTGGGATAACATTTTCGTAAGTGATGACATAAGGGTAAATACGGAGATATTATATAAAATATTAGAGAAAATAGTGGATAAATATATACCGAAGAAGAAAAGTAAACATCATTCATGCATACCAAGAGACAGAAGGATCTTGTTCCAGAAAATCAGAAAGTGGAAAAAAGGTCTTGCAAAAGAAAAAGAAAAAAATGCATGGAAAGTTATAGAACTAAAAAGTAAGATAGAAAATGCAGAACAAAAGATTATACAATCAAAAGAAAATGAAAAACGGGACTTGGAAGAAAAAACCCTAATAAATATCAAGCAAAACCCCAAACTATTATACTCATACGTGAAAAAGATGAATAAAAGAAGAATAGAAATAGACCCTCTGAGAATTGAAGGGAGATTAACGAATAAAAAAAAGGAACTTTGCAACATACTGGCAGAACGATATAAGAGAGAATTCACCCCTAGAATAGATAATGAAGATAATGATATAGAAGTAAGGGACGAAAATAGTGAATATTTAGCTGACATAGAAATTAATGAAGCTGATATTGTGCATGCAATTAATGAAATTAAAAATGGAGCTGTTGCAGGGCCTGATGGTGTCCCTGCTATTTTGTTAAAGAAAGTAGTTCATTCTGTCGCAAAGCCACTTGCAATATTATTAAGACAAAGTGTAGATACAGGCAAGATTTATGATGAGCACAAATTAGCATATATCACCCCTACTTTCAAAAGTGGATCAAGACTAGAGGCAAGTAATTATAGGCCTGTGAGTCTAACATCACATATTATGAAAGTGTATGAAAGGGTAATGAAGAAAAATATTATGAAACATTTAATAAAAATAATTTGTTTAATATAGGACAACACGGTTTCGTACCCGGAAAAAGTACACAAACCCAACTGTTAGTCCACCGTGAGAACATATTCAAAAATATGAAAAGCGGAAATGAAACAGATGTGGTTTATCTAGACTTTGCAAAAGCTTTTGACAAAGTAGACCATAATATATTAGCGAAGAAAATTAGAAAACACAATATCGTAGATAAAGTAGGGAGATGGTTAAAAGAATTTTTACACAACAGAAAACAGATAGTTATTGCAAACGATGAGAAATCGGATGAAACCAAGGTAATATCCGGTGTGCCACAAGGTACGGTGTTAGCTGCAATACTGTTTGTTATTATGATTGAAGACATAGACAGTAATGTTAAGGATTCGGTAGTGAATAGTTTCGCTGATGACACAAGAATAAGTAGAGAAATTACTTGTGATGAAGATAGGAACGCTCTACAAAGAGACCTTAACAAAGTAGATGATTGGGCAGAGGTAAATAGGGTGGTATTTAACTCTGATAAATTTGAATCAATAAATTATGGAGACAGAGAAGGAAAGCTATATGCATATAGGGGACCTAATAATGAGACAATCACAAATAAGGAAGCAGTTAAAGACCTTGGTGTGATGATGAATAGGAATATGTTATGCAATGATCAAATAGCATTTCTTTTGGCAAAATGTAAAGCAAAAATGGGAATGTTGTTACGGCACTTCAAAACAAGAAAAGCTGAACACATGATTATGCTTTATAAAACATATGTTCGTAGTCCACTTGAATATTGCAATATGATATGGTACCCACACTATCAAAAGGATATTGCACAAATAGAGAGTGTACAAAGGTCCTTTACAGCTAGAATAGAAGAAGTTAAGGACCTTGACTACTGGGAAAGACTACAATCCTTAAAATTATATGGTCTAGAAAGGAGAAGAGAACGCTACATGATAATTCAGGCATGGAAACAGATAGAAGGAATAACAGAAAATATCATGGAACTAAAAATATCAGAAAGAGCAAGCAGAGGTGGATTAATAGTGCCCAAAACTATACCAGGAAAAATAAGGAAAGCACACAGGACATTAATCCACTACGCACCAGCATCGATAATGCAGCGTCTATTCAATGCGTTGCCAGCTCATCTGAGGAATATATCAGGAGTGAGCGTAGATGTGTTTAAGAATAAGCTCGACAAATATCTAAACTGCATCCCAGACCATCCAAGATTGGAAGATGCAAAATATACCGGAAGATGTACTAGCAACTCTCTGGTAGACATCTGAGGTGCCTCACACTGAGGGACCTGGGGCAACCCGAACGAACTGTAAGGTCTGTAAGGTAAGGTCTCTCTCTCTCTTTCTCTCTCTCTCTCTCTCTCTCCACAGTCACACGCACATAAACTTTTAGAATCTCTCGCTTTAGTACTTAATATAATTAGTCGGATTAATTAGCCTAATGTTTCAGAAAAGAAACAGAAGGAGTCAGATTTTACAACGCTTGGAATCTACATTTATATACTAAGTATATTAATTATTAGTAACTGTAGTAATTCATTAACATTTAGTTTTCAACAGACGCCAACTATCGTGTTTTTAATTTCATTTTACTCTTTCTTCTGAATTGTAAATGCAGTCCCCTGTAAGTCTTAATAGACGGGTTATATTTGATTTCGATGGTATTCTTACAAAATACAGTTTGTTTAAAAAATATCCACAATTATATATAAACATTTTTTAAACATATTTTTTAAACAATTTGTTTTCACGGAATTGTGAATTTCTTAACAATATACAGTTTAATATTATAGTGACAGCAAGGATCCGTCTTGTTAACAGTCATTCATTTCGATTAGATTGTTACTATCATTGCAAATTACAAAAGTTACTATCACTGCAAGTTACAAAAGTAAATCCCCGTTGTGGGGTAGTGCTGTCAGTGCACGTCGCGCGGTTCACTGTAGGCATTACTTAAGGTTCTTCGCGGCGTCCCATCGACCCCTAGCTGCAATGTCTTTTATTCCTTTTACTGTACCTCCATTCATAGTCTCTTCCGTCTTCCTCCCCACCCTCTCCTAACAATTGTTTCAAAGTGCAACTGCTTTGAGGGATTCCTCCTGTTGCTTTCGTATCCGTCGATCGTCACTCGCCGATTCACGTCACGATGTTCGTTTCTAAGCAAGAAACGGTTCGCAAGTAACTTGTCTTTGCAAGTCATCTTCGCTGTTCGTTTCTTTTCTGCCTTTGCTGTTGGGCTTTCTTCAATTTCGTTTAGAGAAATACTTCAGAAATTCCCGGATATGGGGGAAGATTTCATCTTCTCAATGTCGATGTCGGAAAATGTACTACATGCACAGCAGTACATCGGACAGCTTCATAATATTTCGGTTGCTGCTTATTCTTGATAAGAACTGGAAGCATGACCGCATTTATTGCGAGGTATACAGCCTAAACTAAGAATATGAACCCTTGCTTTGGCTACCGCCAGAAATGGCACCATAGGAGCGCATCACGCGACCAGAAAATGACGTCCCAAGACCGAACCCCTCGAAGAAAAAACATAAAAAAAGTACTATCTCCTATTTCCTGAGTTCTTAGACTTTAAATAATTCAGCTCTCGGCAATTGCAATTCAGATTTATATCCAAATATATATATATATATATATTATATACTATCTATATATATATATAGATGATATATATATATATACACATATATATATAAAATATTTAAATATATGTGTTTGTATATATATGTATATATACGTATGTGTGTGTGTGTCTTTGTGCGAATCTGTGTGTATATAACCGAACGTGTGGGAGGCGGGTGAAAATTTTGAGGAATGAAGAACACTAACTTTCCGACGACTTGAAAAAAAAAATAAGAATAAACAAATAAAAAAAAAAAGAAGAAGAGAGCGATGGTAAAATCGTGAGTTCATTTGTCGTAGAAAGTATATCGCGTATGAATTGTCCAAACGCTCAGAATTTCCAGCCTTAATATCTGGATTCCAGCACTGACGGGAAATCGCAGACCCAAAATGACAGAAACG
>NC_087201.1:53879380-53896880 GCF_015104395.2 Macrobrachium nipponense | reverse complement strand
TTCTTGTCTCCTCAGCCTCTTAATTGGTACCCAAGCGTCCTCGGCACTCACTTCCACAAGTATGCTCAAAAATACGCTCACCCCTTCCTCGTTGGACGAGTGGTTTACGTGCACGCCTACCGATTCGGTAGTGGTGAGTTCGATTCCCCGTTCTGCCAACGTGGAATCAGATGAATTTATTTCTGGTGATTAGAGATTCATTTCTCGATATAATGTGGTCCGGATCCCACAATAAGCTGTAGGTCCCGTTGATAAGTAAACAATTGGTTCCTTGCCACGTCAAAATATCTAATCTTTGGGGCCAGCATTAGGAGAGCTGTTAATCAGCTCAGTGGTCTGGTTAAACTAAGATAGACTTTTAACCCCCTCCACTTTTGAGCATCCAGCTCTGCCTCTCTGAACTATTGCAGTCAGCAATCTTCGAAATAGTCGACCCAGCATTACCCTAACCTTAAGCGACATCTCTCCGCTTAACCTTTCTGTGCATTTTCTTAGATGCAGCATAATTTCTTCTCCTTCAAGTACCTTCCGCCTTTCTAGATGACATGCCTTTTTTCCCTCTCAATATTCTCCTGAATACGTTATCCATCCTCCTACGCACAGCCTTCCCCAAATAGGCTCTGCGATCTCTTCACCAAATTTATTTCCTCACTCCACTAATTACTATTCTTATTCCCTCGTCTGACTCATCGTTAACCACAAAGGTATATATATATACATTTATATATATATATATGTGTGTATGTGTGTGTGTATGTGTGTGTGTGTGTGTGTGTGTTATTCATTTTCTTAGTCACCTAGAATAAAAAAAAAATTTGGTTGGTATTTAGGAACAAAACGTCGAGTGTTGATAAAGTTTTCCCCAAGGTAGGTCTAGGCTAGTTTACTGTTGTGGTTGTGATTGTTGTCCAGTGGGAGGAAGTTAATATGAGAGAATTGACAGCATGCCAATTTAGATGCCACAAGTTTTATTTCATAGATGATATGAAGCCTGATGCAGACCTGAAATTCCTTCAGAATCGCTGTGTTTTTCTTGAAACAACCAGCCTGTTCTGATTCATTTGTCGTAGCAGGTTGATTCACGAAACTTGTTCGAATTAAGTTTAATTGATAAGTGGCTCGTGCGTGCGTTGTTAACGTGGAGGGTCCTGCTGATGTCACGAAGTGCGTCGATGTCGATGCAACGCCAGTTTTATGCACAAGATCAGTCAATCATGAGGTACTCGTGGCTAGGTGTTCTGAACTTTTGTAATATCAACCACAAGTATCTGGGTATCGTCCATTGTGCTGGTATAGGTGTCATTAGCAATAATTTTTTTTAATATTCATGTCTTGGCTGGAACTGTCATATTTTCAACTTTTTGTATTTTATAAAGTTGATTTTACCTCATATGAAATCATTACCAAAAATTTTTTTTTATAGATCTAACATATGCAAATTATGTAAGACGTCTTGTGGGGCAATAACTCAATATAACCAGACTTTGTTGTATATGCTACACTGCAACTTGGTCAACTTGGTTTTCGGGCGCCTTGAGCTAAGGCCTGCCATTTTCAGGTATTCCTCGCTGCACAATACCGGCTGAAGTTTGTTTGAATAATTTGTAACTGTAGTTGAAATGATCGAAAGAGAGAGAGAGAATCCGTTACCTTCCCTGAGCTATCGATCATTGATGAATGTGTGCATGCAGGTATGTACTATGTAGTTGATCCACGAATAGTTGTGAGCTGTACAGAGAGTAGTTGTGCCTTTGCAGATTGATCCTCGTAAGCAAATAACGGATAAACTGATTGGTTTCAAGATCTGTTTGAGGTACCTAACAGCTGTTTTACAGACAAATTTTCGCTTTTATTGCGTTGAAGTATATGTATTTCATTGTGGCTTTAAAAGGAGTTCATGCGAGATTATTGCTAAGCTTTGTATCTCTGTGTTTTGGCCCATGATTATATTAAAAAAAAGAGCGATAACGAATGCCTAAAATGTTGCTGAGACCATCCTATGAAGTGTCAGACGTGTTACCAATGTTTGATTTCCTTTTCCAAAAAAAGAAATTAGTTGTGTGACAAATGGAAAATATCTCTGTTCGTCTTCCTTACCCTTTCTTCATGAAATACGGTAAGTGTTGCGAAATTCAGTGATCCTCGTCTTTGTGTCCTTTGCAATGTAGAAGGAGAATAGAGGTTAGGTACTTTGCAATGTAGAAGGAGAGTAAAAATAAATGGAACTAAGTAAAAGCCGCAATTTCTTTTATGACAAGAGCCATAATATCACTTTTCATGACACTTTTTACTTGGATTACATAGCCAGTATTTTGATCCGGATTCTAGGATAATCGTAAAGTGTTGCAGTTGAGTGACTGTCCAAGTTCCAAAACTATCCAACCACTTATTATAAGGCATAAATTAATTTTTGATTCCCTAAACCTTACGAGAAACAACCAATACTGTCATGTTTTATGCGTTCACTTCGTATTGCCTATAAAGGTTCTAAAGCGCAAATACGTGAAGTATTAAATAAACAAAGAAATAATTACTAAAAGCAGATCCTTTTGATATGCAAACTCCAAGAAAAGTAGGACTTAACAAGGCTATTTTACGCCGTACTTCCCTGCACTATTTGTTTTCATTAGCAACATCGCTCAATGGTTTGGAATATGTGATAGTACTTTGACTCCATTTTTTTGCTGTAAAAGAAAGCTATTGAAGTGGCTGTTTGTCTGTCCGTCCACGCTTTTTCTGTCCGCCCCTCAGATCTTAAAAGCTAGAGGCTACAGGGCTGCAAATTTCTGTGTTGATCATTCACCCTACAGTCATCAAACATACCAAATTACAGCCCTCTAGCCTAAGTGGTTTTTATTTTATTAAAAGTTAAGGTTACCCATGATCGTTTGTCTGGCAACGCTGTACAGAAAACTCTATTGTGCTGAAGAAGCTTCGGCGCATTTTTTTAGTTGCTTCCGTTATAAAGTGCACTAAGAAAAATTGTATCATCTGATACTGGCAGAAAGGTTGGCATTGTTTATAAAAGCTTCTTATATCCTCAGAGAAGAGTGTGTCGGTGCTACGTGGTTCAGATATTTTGTTCTATTTTTGCAATATTGTTTGTCTGTGCTGATTCCAGAATCGTCCTTGGATCCCTGTATTTCACACAGTCGTTCGAAGTGTTGTATTGTGTTCGGGAATAGTTTTTGTGATTTAGCCGTTCATTGGAAGGGAGCCTTTTGTGTCCATCTCCAAACTTTACAAACAGCTTTATACTGAGGCATGTGTTGTTACTGGACAGGTATCGTCTAATTCAGTTCAGTGATCCTACAGCTGTGTGTGGAGTTTAAATCTGGTGGGGTACGCTTGAATCTTGTGTGGACAATGAGATTTGCTTGTTCAGAGGCCCTTGTTCGATAACACCCCGTGTTGTGGAAAGGCTGGTATTTTAGGTAGTCTAGCATAACCCACTTTTCATTGTTTATTTTACTGATGAGCCTAGGAATATACAGTATTGTCAATAAGTTTGGTGATAGCATTAAGTCTGTAGCACATCCCACACATAACTTTCTTATTCCATTCAAATCTAGAAGGGCATCTTGTAGGTAACCTGAAGAGACTGCAGGTACTGTAATTTTTAGAACAAAATGTACACATCGCAGATTTCATGGATCTCTAGCCATATCAAGTTATCACAAGGTGTACTTTCATTAGCACGTTATAAAACATAATGCCGTGCTCTGGGGAGCACCTCTAAGAAGACAGTTATGATTTTCATAGGTATATGAGAATCAGTTCAGGTTACAGTTGTAGGAAGATGAAGAACAACTTGTGTGAGTTTTATAATTGTCTTTTAGTCCGAATTAGAGTAGCCTCTTCAGGGAGATAGACAGCTGTGCAAATTTATACAAATTTCCGACAATAACGGTAAACATCGCCAGTTGTGTAGAGAAGGCTTGATTATATTATTATTATTATTATTATTATTATTATTATTATTATTATTATTATTATTATTATTATTATTCAGAAGATGAACCATATTTATATGGAACAAGCCCACTGGGGCAAGACTCAACAAAAATTGTGTATTTTTCATTTGTCAGTTTCTCACATAAAAACATCAAATTGTAGTTTTGGGCACGACTCGGGAGATCAAGAAATTTTTACCTTAAGCCCCGGATGTTTGAGTAAAGTACTTCGCAATTTTTGTTACTCTAATGAGTAACAGGCACAGGGTTCAGCTCAGTCTCTCCTGAAAGAACTGAAATTAACGCCAGACATAAAATCAGTAAAAAAAAAACTAATAAATAGACTCATGACATTAACATTGTAAAAATCAGTATAACAATAAACAATGATAATACCTTTCAAGAACAACAACAGTATTTGCATTATTTACAAAGCTTCAGTTGAAACTATAAATAAATCTGACAATATGTTTTTAGAAAAATATCCCAGCAGCAACTGGTCGACAAGCTTTGGCCAGCACACCTTCGAAGGCAAATAAAAAACCTGCGAGGTTTACCACAACAACAACAGGGGGAGGACAGTCAGCAAGGATTTCGAAGTTATAAAAAGCTCAGAAGGAAAATATTAGGTAGAGACGAAGGCCCTCTCCTCATGATCCACCAACCAACTTTTGCTTTCTCATCATCCTCTGCTGCAAACTTTCTGAAAAAAAATAGGAAAGTGAACAAAAAAGAGGAAAAATGTCAGATAGTACCCTAAAGTAAGGACTCAAACCAAATACCATGGAAGGCTACGGTAAAATGGCTATGGCACAGTCCAGTACAAGGGTTGGGTTTCAAGGCTAAATGGTCCCTTCTACCCGTTGGTTTGATTTGGGAGTGTCCTTCTCCTAAAAGAGTTGCCTGCCAAGATTAAAGAATATTCTACCCTAACTCGTGTAGGCATGGACATGAATCAATTACCACTTAACTTGCAATTTTATATATGTATACATATATATATATATATATATATATATATATATATATATATATATATATATATATATATATATATATATATATATATATATATATATATATATATATATATATATATATATATATATAAAAGTCATATCACATTACCGTGATTCATATACATATATCGAGCTACAAATATCCTTTAATATCTAATTCGCTCTACCTCGGAATTAATATATTTTCATATATGTTTAACTGAAGGGGAATTTATTCAGCAATAATAGAATTTCCGGCCGACGGGCACGAACTATCAACATCTTCAATTTCAGTACTGGCAGTGAAGCCTTAACCCACCCTGCCACCGCAAGAGGATATAAGTTTATGCCGCCTCCCACCTCAAATAGCTGCCGCGCTCAAGTATTTTTAGTTTTGGAGACTGCATCAAACCCACCTCGTCCTCGGTAGCGTTGTAGTGCTTTTGCCGGTAGTCATTATATAAGTCCTTTAATATCTAATTCGCTCTACCTCGCAAGAGCGAATTAGATATTAAAGGACATTTGTAGCTTGATATATGTATATGAATCACGGTAATGTGATATGACTATATATATATATATATATATATATATATATATATATATATATATATATATATATATATATATATGTGTATATATATATATATATATATATAGATATATAGATAGTATAAAGTTCACATTACCGTGATTCATATACATATATCGAGCTACAAATGTCCTTTAATATCTAATTCGCTCCACCTCGGAATTAATATATTTTCATATATGTTTAACCGAAGGGGAATTTATTCAGCGATAATAGAATTCCCGGCCGACAGGCACGAACTATCGACATCTTTAATTCCAGGACTGGCAGTGAAGCCTTAGCCCACCCCGCCACCGCAAGAAGATATAAGTTTATGCCGCCTCCCACCTCAAATACCTGTGGGCAAAAGCACTACAACGCTACCGAGGATGAGATGGGTTTGATGCAGCCTCCAAAACTAAAAATACTTGAGTGCGGCAGGTATTTGAGGTGGGCAGGTATTTGAGGTGGGAGGCAGCATAATCTTATATCCAAGGTAGAGCGAATTAGATATTAAAGGACATTTGTAGCTCGAGATATATATATATATTATATATATATATATATATATATATATATATATATATATATATATATGTATATATATTTCATAAACACAAAATTTTAGCTCTATTTTCCATAAATCAAGCATTTTATTAAACTCTCAGCCCCTAGACTGGATTAGAATGATCAATTCAGCATGATAGAGTGATAAATGAGATCTCCTCTTGTTTATGGAAATGCTAGCCCTAGAGGATGACAAGAGAATTATTTCATCTGTTGAATTATTCTGCTGAACCGCTTCTTTATGGTGTTAAGCTCAAGTTATTTAAAATTTAGAATGTCGTTTTCACTTTTTGTGGAGTGACATGCTTCTTGCTTCTGTTCATGTGTTCTTCTACACTTGTTCACGTGTTCTAAGGTTTTAACGACTAACGGGTAAGGAATAGTTGGTTTGAATATTTAGGTAAACATCACAGCCTATTGTTACAATCACACCATACTGGACTTGATAACCTAGTGTTAAGACCAATATTTTCTCATACAACTGCTTGTGATTATAATTGTAGTAGTGCTTAAGAATGAGTCGTATTTGTACTATCGATGTTGATAACGAAACTGTGTAAACAATATATGCAATCAAAAGTTGTCCTTGAAGTAAGAGCTGAGGCAGAGCAGTGACTTGTGTCAGCATCGTGGTAGTAACGTGGAGATATACTGATAAGACCGGTAAATATGTCTATGACGATAGCAACATATTCCACTCAAGAGAAAAATAGTCTTAACAATTAGGAAAAGTCAATGTCCTTGCAATGGAATTTCTATATGCAATGTGCAATGTGAAGCAAAGTGACAAATTGGTTTATGAATGTTTTTCGGGTGTTGTGCCTTATGGATGACGCGGACTCGAAAAGGATACATTTAATTACTGGAGGCAAGTCGGTTTCAAGTAAATGGGGTCAGGTCCACATAGATAATAATATCTCTCTCTCTCTCTCTCTCTCTCTCTCTCTCTCTCTTCTCTCTCTCTCCTCGTCTCTCTCTATCTCTCCTCTCTCTCTCTCTCTCTCTCTCTCTCTCTCCTCTCTCTCCGGAGATGTAATCTTAATAGATACGATATCAGCATTCGTTGAAACGTCTTGCCTCCCAGTTCGTCGACACCTTGTGAGCTGCCCACTTCGCCCTGCCCGCTCTCTTCTGCTTGGATCCTAACAACCTCTTGGGTTGTTAGTTGGGGTTAACATCACTGGCCACCTTGAAGACGTGTCACGCTATCCGACGGTAATTTTGAAAGCAACCTTATTGTATTATGGACTAGGTTATTTTATTGTTTTAACATGTGCACTACAGCGCAGAATTTTGCTCTCATCCTTTCGACTGAACGCATAAGATAGAATTAGTGTTCTAGATGTGTGGTTAGGGAACTAAGTTTGTTGACAGTTTTAAACGTGGTTACTGTTTGATCATGATAAATTAGCCTTGCCTTCTGCTGTAAGAGTTCATGCAGTGTTAACAGGCGACCTGTTCAGCAGTTTCATAATGCAGCGATGGTTTTCCATCCAAGCTGATGAGTGGGTCTCCCCCTGAACTGCTTTGGAGGTGCCTTAATGCTTAAGCCGTATAACTTAGTTTAGGCCTATCGGTACCATCCATTCATGGTTGCCAATTTAAATGTGTATATACTGAACGACATTTTCTGGCGGTCACATTGCGGCGTCGTTCCTGTTGGCACCGGTGTCATGAAATACGAAAGTTAATACACAACTTTTCCCTCTATGATGATATAACATACAGATATGTATTTATTAAGGTTTTTGCTTATTGTATAACATACCCCTTGTTGGAGAAGCAGCATTTCCCTGTCCAATTTTACCCTAATGCTGAACAAAATCTGTGAGCCGAGTCACATTCAGTGAAGCATTCACAGCTGACGAGCCAAAACGAATGAGTAAATATTAGACTTCTAATTGTTATGTATTTAGGGATAATTATGTGTAAATGTCTCATGTGGTTATGAAGGGTAATTTTAAGATTCAGTTTATGACATTCTATATTGACCAGGCAGACATACAAGTGCCCGTGTCTACTTACCCGATTCCTCTGCTTATTTTCATCTGTTGGTAAATTTGTGCATACCCAAACAAGTTTAATGAACTTACATTGTTATTATAAGTAGAGTGAAAAAGAAGCCCACAAAATCACTGTGTATAACGTGTTTACTTATAAGTATTTACATTTTATTTTACTCAACACTCGATTACTTTCAGGCCCTATCTGTGGCCCATTTTCAAGAGATGTGTAGGTTGTCAGCCTGGGTCAAGGCCCAGCAGTCTTCTGGAACTTCATGATGGCTCAACAAGAAGTAGTTCCAGTGATTTTGTGGGTTTCTTTTTCAGTCTTCAGAAGAAAACTGAAAGAAGTTTTTGTTTGGTTTATAAGTACAGTCTTTATACTGCAGTGCTCGATCAATTGTTACAAGTTTAGTTTGCAGACTCATGCTGGCATACAATTCCAGCACGAACATGATCTAATAAACGACACGGAAATAAAGCTGCTAATGCTCAGTTGTTATTTAAAGGACTCGACGTATGTGTCATTATCGTCTCATCTTCCACCTTCACCATTTCGTCATCAATTGGCTTTTCACACAAGCCAGCAGTCTGTAAAGGTACTAGCACTTCAACCCACTGATACAACAACTTGTTAGTTACGCGTCTATATTTTCGTTGTTGATTCTGGAGTTGTAATGATAATTCAAACGGTACAGAGATTTTTTTGTGATCTCCAATGAATTCCAGATTTCACTGAAATCCAGAGGGTGATGGTAATTGTGAGTTTTGTCTAGAGATCTCAGACTGCTGTGTGGTGATGTACTTGTAAAGCACTGTTGCAGAAATTTTTTATGGCTTTACTAAGTTCGTCCTTTTTTATGTAAGCAACCTGGAGTATACTTCATTAAGTTTTTCAATAACTGTTTTTGATACAAATAGCCAGCATGTGAATCATTCTAACATGCATGTCAGGGAATGGAATAACGTTCATTCCTTCCCAAATTCATAGTGTTTTCTCGAGCAAAATGTGTTGATTCGACACTGTAAAAGCTGTCCACTTCACACCACTAGCAAATGTGCTAAGTCCAGTAAAACTGCACAATCTGATAATTGCCTCGTCAAAAAATTTCCCTTAATACTTACAGTTTTTTATCTCAGAATATTACATTCAATTATTTGCATCGAATGTGTACATTTTAAGTTATTAGTAATTCATTACAGGTCATCATTTTTTATTGTCTTGTCAGATTTTATATTATTCTGTATATATACTATAGTCATAAAGTTTCTGATTTTATGGGAAAAATTGTCTACAAAATGTTTCCTATTGTCAGGTCAGGATCAACAGCAACTTTCTTTTAAACAGAAACGGTTTATCCTTCGATGCCCTTGAACTGAGCGCAAATATTAATTGATGACAGATTGCTAAGAAGAGCAGATTCACGGAAAGATTATGGTCTAGTTTTGTTTGTATAGAAGTAAAAAACTGATTGGTTATTAGTATCCTGAACAGTTTAGTTTTTGATAAGTGACGAAACCCACACGGGATTATACCTATGCATTAACTTGTTCGATAATGTCTGTAAGATGAAATCACTTCCTGGCAAAGCAAAAAGGCTTTACCCAACCCTCTCGAGGAGTCTCCCCGCATTAAGTTAAGGAAAGTGGCAGGGAAAACAAAAATTAAGCCGAGCGCCTCTCAAGGTTCGTTTGAGAGCTGGTTTGGACGGAGAAGAGGATAGCTATTAGGATCTTCGCACCTTCCTCGTCCCTCTTGATGTCTGTGCTTATTTGTGTTTCTGTGATGAAGGAGGAAAAAAAGTGGGCGGCTCTACCCAAAAACACGAACGATTTTCGTTTTCCTGGGAAAGGCTATGCAAATAGATCGTCGGTCTCATTAAAACTTTTGAAAGTTATATATTGAGTTGTGACTTTTTCTCTTGATTTTTTCCCTCGTGGACGTTCTCCTCCTCCTCCTCCTCCTCCTCCTCCTCCTCCTTTTCGCCATCGCCATTGTTGTTGTTGCTGATGATAATGATGTTAATCAAACTTGGTGAAAATTGTGAGGTAAATGTGAATCTCTCTCTCTCTCTCTCTTGCCATCCGGTAATAAGCTTTCGGCCGAAATGAAATAGATTGTTCTCTCTTGTTTTAAATTCCCAGCGGTGATTTTATGTTAATTCCGAATTCAGGCATTTGCTATTCTAACTGTTTTTTAAGGTAGGTTTGGTATACTTGAGCTGTGTGATGTGGTCCGGCGATAAATAATCATGTTACCGACGAAGTTAGTCCTTTGATAGGCACCTTCTCCCGAGTTCAGAGTGATTCATTGAAGGTCACATGAATCACTCGCATTGGAGATCAATTAGGCGACCTTTACTGAAGTTTTCTATTGCCTCAGAGGCTTCGTATTACTCATTTTTCCCTAAGTTTCAGATAACGCTACCTGATTAAACTTTGACGATGTAAATTCATTCAAAAGCTCAGGATCAGTTTTTCTTATGAAAGAAGTGTGCGTGTGAAAATAACAGCGTGATGTCCCCGTCTCTCGATGTGACTTCGCCCATATAAAAGAGCCTCATTGTGACTTTTCTCACTCTTTGGACGTCTGGGGGAAATCTCTCAATTTGGCGACTGTGGCAAATGGTAGGAGTCTATTTTATACTTATGATTATTAGGTAAGAAAAATTTTGATTATGGATTAGAAAATACTTGAGAGAATGTGGACGGTCTGAGGATAGGAGAAAATCTTATACTCAATACACTGTAAATGGTTGCCGGCATACGGTGAGTAGCTTCGCAATTTGCATTTCAAATCATTGAATTTTTTGGAACGTTTAATTTGAGATGCGTTTATTTTAGTAAAATATGTATAGTTTTTCTCTCCATATTGATGCCGTGTCTTAATAAATTTGCAAATTTTTTATAATCATTTATCTCTTCCAGATTGGAATTTGTGCTTGTAAAATTCATTGTTAGAATTTTACGCTTAGTTGTTACAAAAGGGTACTACATTTATGTACCCTAACGTTTTCCTAAAACATTGTTGCTGGATGTTCTATCGTTCATGTCAGATCACTAAGTTCTTCAGTTACATATCAAGAAATATCAATATGTGTTGGCATAGCCTACTCGTCAGTCTTTCAGTTCAAAGTCTATTAAATTTTGGTATGATACTGTTGGAAAATCAGTATTTACTACTACATCATCAGAACCACCTTCACATTAGGGTCGTTGTACCAGAATAAAAGCTAGATAATTGATGGACACAAGAATTGCACGTGGTAGTAGTGTCCTTTGGACTTGGACAGGACCCTGCTGTGATTAACGACCTTATATAAAATCAAGATTTGAATTTGGCAGTTGACCTCACTAAGTTCAGAATTGATACAACCAAAGTTCTAATGACATTGATGTCCGCTGTTGTAGTGGTTAGTGTCTTGGTATGCCACTCAGACGTCGCCGGTTCGCGTCTCCCCCATGGCAATGAAAAATCACTGGATCTGTTGAAGCCAAATATTTTGCAAGCTTGAATTGCTAGTCAGTTGCCCTCATGTACTTGTTCCATGTGAATAGGTTTCATATACTGAAATGATATAATAATTATAATTATAATAATAATAATACAGTTATCGATCCCAAGCCACAAAGGTAGCCTGGCCGGCCTTTCGTTGTTATTGTTTCACTGTGAAAACATAAGAACCGAGATACGTTGAATTGAAGAGAAGTTTGTATTAGGTCTGTTTGGTATCATAATATCAATGGTCAGTGAAGCCAGCTTTCTTTTCTTTCTTAAAGTTGCCCAATCCAGGTGGCTCCAAACCTTCCGGCTTTTGATTCTTTAAGTATTTGTAATGGGACGGCTGCCCTCTTCAGTGACCTTGTCACACAAAATTTTGAGAGATTTGCCTCTCTTCAGCGCCTCTTTTGGTTGCGACGATCTCAGGATTAGTGTGAAAATTCGACTATATGATTGCCTTAGAATAACATACTATCACATTTGATTACTTTCATTTTTGTTTTTAAAACACGATGTGACCAGCATTCATATAATCGTCGTCTGGAATCGTATTTGTGAAAATCCGCAAATAACCATTCCGCAGTCATTCGTAAAAAATAAATCAGATATGCCATTTGTATGTTTTAATATATTTAATATCCTCCAGTCTATCTGTATATTTAAATTTTTTTTTTTTTTCTGCAGTCTCCACTCTTGTGATAAAATTAAGTTTTTATAGCTTATATTACGGGCGAATGATACGTGCTAGTTCAAACATTTTTATTGAACTGAATCCTTATTTAGGGATTTTTTCATTTTTAACGAGGAGTTGAGGCCATGACAGCGAGGCCTGGGTTTCGTGCGTGTAGTAGGTCGCATGTTGGAGTAATGATCTAAACTAGTCGAGTTACCCCTGGCATTTCAGCTGTAAGGCTGCGTAATAACTGTCGGCCGTTCCTTGTCAGAGGTTGTGGGGATATGATTCCATTTTGTTCTTTTGCTTTTGAACGCCAAACTTTCTTTGCCGGCGAGGTGAGTCAAGAGTGTTCTCTTTATATTTGATTTTGTAATATTTATGGTGGATACAGCGCCTTTTATTCACTCGAGCTTCTCTGTGCATGTGCGGAGTTTGTACACGAAAGACAGGTTTCGTCCTCTGAAAAAAATACTTCCCATCATGCAAATGAAAGTGGAAATGCGTGTGACTAAGTCACAAGCTTGAAAGACGTGATCATCATGCTCTCTCTCTCTCTCTCTCTCTCTTCTCTCTCTCTCTCTCTCTCTCTCTCTCTCTCTCTCTCTCCCGTGATCCGTCGAACTACGCTGTTCTTAAATGGTTGCTCGAGTTAAGTATCGAGGTGTTTATCATACGTCTGTGACAGATAACACTCGAGTTCTTATCGTAGGGCATTTTTTAGTGCATGTTTACCAGCGTGATGTTTGTTTTGCACGCTAAGAGAGCATAACAACTCGAACAACGTGAGAATTAAACTAAAATTCTGACACTTTAATCAAAGTAATAACAGAACATGATAAAGGACGGTTGCCTGTCTCCTGTACACTCAATGCCACCTTATTCGCTTTAGTGAAAGAGTATTAACTGTAAATGAAGATAGACGGAAAAAATATTACTTTTGAATGTTATTTGGACTCCCGGATCTTTCCTAGTGACCGCCAACAAAGTTCGAGTGTCGTTATCTAGGACTAATATTTCCTTGGGGTCATTATCTTTATGATAGTGACAGTCATTTGTTTATTTTTTACGGTCACCCCCACTGGGCTTGTACTAAACACGCCGCAAAGGTGGATACAAACTTGTGGGGGGTCACTATCTACAGAGGAAAGAATCTAAAAAGCCTTCAGTGTCGTTCTTCGTCCTGCGGAAAGCCTTGACGATTCTGCGTCTCCTGGGAGCACTTGGTGGTACGTAATGTCTTGTCCTCAAGTATAGACACACACAAGCAAAGAGAGAGAGAGAGTTTGGATGGACTGCATTGTCGAATTTCGTTACAAATATTTTCTAGAGCATTATTTGCTATTCAGCTGCTTGAAGCATTATTTTTCAGGAAAGAACAAGAAAATGTGACAGGTTTTACTATAACAGTGAATGCATGCGAATTATAAAATGCCATTGAATTATTCCTTCGTCGTTATTAATGCGTATATGAAATGTTTTCATTTGCATAAAGAACATTACTACTTCTACTTTCATTTTCACCTGCTTTTTAGTCGTTTTGTCTTGAATTATCTCCGCTTCTTTCCATAAACTTTTTTTAACAGCGTTAGCTGTCGTAAACAGTCATTCTGATGTTAGCATAATGCAGAATGTTTAAGCATATATGCACTTGACCGCATACAGCGAAGTGCGGTTAACATTTATTGTTGGTGTGACAGAGAGAGAGAGAGAGAGAGAGAGAGGAGGGGGAGAGAGAGAGAGAGAGAGAGAGCAAGTCCAATTGAATCAAATTCGAGAGAGAGACTATCAATTGCCACCTGGTGGTCTGTCTGAAGATGAATGTGAGGTTGGGGGAAGAGCATCATCCATTGAAGACGATAAAAGCCAATGAGGGGAATCGAATCGTAAGTTATTACGAGAGAGAGAGAGAGAGAGAGAGAGAGAGAGAGAGAGAGAGAGAGAGAGAACTGAAAGCGGGTTAGCTGCAGTACGGCCGAATGAGGTGTAACACCTCTATGAGATTCTCTGCTCAAGAGAAATGACAAGTTTCGAGAGAGTGGAATGTTTCCCGGTCTGTCGTGATAATATGACGTCTTTATTTCGAGGAATAAATTCGAGAAATAAAGGCTTTGTCACAAACATTTTCTCGGGAAGGGGATGGGACGTTCCTGCTTTCGTTTTTAGCTTTCGCTTCTTATTACGTAGATGTTGTTATACATAAAAGAAAGCTGCTTGATCCCATTTCTATCTCTGATTGACATTTTATTTTTTCTAACAGCGCTGACCTATGTTTTTCCCCAATGGTCTCTGTTTGTCACGCTTTTGAAAGGAAGTGTGTTTTTGTCATGAGACATATGTCGCATAATTATTTTCTCGCGTAAGTAACGTAACATGGTATCTTCTTTGATGAAAGTCAACATTCTATTATATATTAGGTTTATTAGCGGTGGGGAGGAGTAGATTTTTATTGCACTCCTGTCAGACCAACGCTTAGTGACATTCTTGACAGGGATGGCGTTTCGCTCAGTAAATATTTCTCTTGCAGACACGCTTTTATTTCCTATTCAGTTTCACGAGATGAAAGAGAACCTGTAACAGGTGTTTAAAAGGTCAGGAATGGAGGCTTACTTTTTTTTCTTTTCTTTTTTACGCGTAGACTTAAAGTAAACATCTCTTTTAAAGGATTTTGACAGCAATACGAAACTTCATTTTTTTTTTAGGTAGCCATATGGAACGTGAGAGATAATGATTTTTTTTTTCTTCTTCTTCTCTATGTTCTCGATTCTTTACAAAGTTTCAAAGTCAAGGTAATGTAACATTTATGAAAAATAAAACTGATTAGTGATATATTTGTGTTCCACACATTTGTTTTCTGCTTAAGAGAGAAATTAAAAAAATAAAGAAAAAGAGTTGCTTACCCAAGAAAGCAGAGCTTATGAATAATTCGACTAAAATGAAAATGCGAACGTTTTCTATGTTTTTGCAAGGAAAGGATTGAAAAACCTAAGACGTTTTCAATGACCGCCTGAGGTTTTACCGACATACCCATCAAAGATCACCGCTTAACCAAACCATTCGCCATCTGATGCTTTCCCAACTCAGGTGAGAAAAATGTAGGACAAGACAAGTATTGGATGTTGTTTACGAAAACATTGAGGCATTATACATTTGGTTTCTTGTCCGTTTAACTGAAGTGGCCCCACAGATTTAGTCATTGCTGGGAAATAAGTCTTGTGAAAGATAAAATATCTCTAACTCAACTGACAGACAAGACTCGAGCTCACATGGGCTACTAATTGCTACTGCCATCAATCTTGACAAACTTCTATTGCAGAGCTTTACCGGCACTTTTTGACATTTATTCAGTAGTGAAGACCCCGGATTATCTCTCTCTCTCTCTCTCTCTCTCTCTCTCTCTCTCTCTCTCTCTCCTTGGCCTTGTTATGCGATATGTGACCGTCTTTCCCGCCCCGTCCTTCATAAACCGATAAACACATGATTTTCTCACATTGTTTCACATGATTCTCCCACCCCCCTCACCCCTCCCCTGGCCCAACCCAGACCGGGCTTCCACCCGACTTCTTACGCCTCTCTCATCTTTGCCGACAAGTTTGAGGAGGCAGAAGAGAAAACGAAGTGCAAAACATTTCTGAATATCATTTGCACATCAAAGGAACTGCACCGACTCGGTGTTGTTACAAAGGCCTCCAGTTCAGCTCCCCCTGCGTTGCGTCCCCAGATAAACCCAGTCACATGATGATGGTTATATAATTTTATCGAGAGGTTGTAATTCTTATCTCCCTTCGATTATGGACGATCGATGAGTTAGTTCTGTCTGTTATCTTGAGCTGCTGTCGGTGAGGAACAAATAATGCATTTTTTTTTTCTGTGGACCCCTAGGGAGTCCAAACAAATGAGGTGTATATATCTGTAGTTGCGATTTCTAAATAGTTGTGAAGCGAAAGTTGCTGTAAGATTTTTTTTATTTCGCATCCTTATCCTTATTGAACGGATCGCTATCAAAATGATGCGTAACTTTTATCAGTAGACTTAGGAACCTTCCTCTTGAGTTTTACGTTCATTTAAAACGAGGAGATGTCGGTCAGTTTATCTAATCGGGTTGTGGCTCGGTAATCTATAATTGCCTTCAAACTGATGGAATGAGGAGGGGGAGGAGGAGGAGGAAGTCCTTGCAAAACTTGAACTTGTGGATTTTCCGTTGATTGACGACTTTTCAATGTTGTCCCTTACTGTTGCCAAGTAGAGACAAAAAATGGTCTTGAGGTCCATCACATTGTGTACGTCAAGTTACTACTCCATCATCAGAATCCTACCGAGTTTTTGTTCAGTGCTGTTTTATGTAGACTAACTTAGTAGGAAAGTCATGTTATGCATCTAATCATTAAAAAAAAAAAAAAAAAAAAAAAAAAAAAAAAAAAAAAAGTGAAAAATGAAGCAAGGCATTTCGGTGTTTCTATTGATGTAAAAGCATCATTGTAGATATATGGATAACGATAAGTAAACCGGTTAGCTAATAAGAAGGGAGATCTTCGTATTCTAAGCAAATGAATAGATAAATAAATATTAGTGTGAGTATAACACTCCAACGACGACAGCAAACGACAACCACCCTCAGGGGGCGGGACGACCTACATTCCTCCCACAAGTCCCTTTTATCCAAACAAAAAGATACAGATCTCTACGGAAATTTAATCACTTGTTTCTAAGCACGAGGCCCATCTCGGGGTCGAATTTTCGTAAAATCCACCGGTAGATAATCTATCTGTAATAATGCAAACAAATAAAATCCACTTTTGACAAAAAAAAAAAAGCCGCATGTATTTTTATGCCTAATGTTACCAACAAATAAACAAATACTGTAAGCCTCGTAACATAAATTTTTTGTCGTATTTTGACCCCAGTTAACTATGAGTGCATTTTATCTTTTTGTCTATTTTCGTCTAACTAAGCAAAGGCTCGTTAATTGTCCCTGTACCTGACATCATGTGACATGGGTTTTCTGCTGTGAGTTGGTGCTGCCGTCATCTCCCTCTCATGTTCTGTAACTGTTTTGGAATCGGACGATTTCAATTTCCGTTTTATTTTGTACTTTGATGGACATCGTCGTTACTAAATACGCATGTAAATAAGTGCACTGTTTAGAGGTGAAAATTCGTAAGAAGACTGCCAATGATCATTTTTACACAAAAAACGTCAGGTCAGTATCGCCATTAAAGGAAATAGCTGGAGG
>NC_087201.1:53859380-53874380 GCF_015104395.2 Macrobrachium nipponense | reverse complement strand
ATCTTTATGGACTTTTATTTTCTTTAGGTTCTTATTTTTCTAAAAAGAGAGTCAATAGGGAATCCGTATTTTCAAACATGTTGGTTTCAGCAAGGTGGAATTCTGTATCTGCATTGCAACCAATTTATACTTACTTAAAGTAATGAGAGATTATAAATGTTAGGCTTCGAAACATGTTTCACTTCCATTTTAATTATTTCATTTTTGCATTTACTATATTTCAGTTGAACTTTTTCTCGTTCCATCTTTTTCCTACCAATTTTGATTTCTTTACTCTGTTTGAAAATAATCAACAATGAAAAGATATCTTTGTGGTATTGATTCCCACGACTAGGGGGCCAAAATCAAGTCAACATGATACTTTTAGAGTTTATTAAACAGTGAAAATTCAGAAGTTCAACCATCGCTCTCATAACCCTCTAATATAATACTACATTCAGTAACACGTTTGCCACATTGCTAGTCGTCCGATCAGCAAAGCCATACTTCCTCGAGTTAGTCAATACATAGACAGGAGACTCAAAACATGCCAGGCTACGTCAGCAAATAAGCCCATTGAACCTCATCCCAAATATCATCCAAATATATATTACTTGTCAAAACCCGGAAGACTTGACCTTCTGGACCTCTCGCATTTAGCCGTTATTTTCGACGTTCCTGTATAATACTTCACTCGAGTTCTTTTGGCACTAATTGGATTCTACCCTGTGGAGAAGGTAACCCACGAACGTAAATATCTCATGTTTCTTCCCAAATCGCTGGTTAATCGTAGTTTGAGCAGAAAGCTTGTGTTGCCCGAACTTTCATGTGGCAACCCCCATATCATGGCCACCGTGGAAGTCGTTTTCACTTGATGTGCGGGAAAAGGCCTACGAAAAAATACGTTGTGACACCAGACAGATTTTCAAAGCATTTATCCCTAACGAGACCTGCGGGCCAAAATGTCCCGAGGTGTTTTTTAATCACGATTATCTTCATCACAGTTATTGAAATGGGTTTTATATTGCAAGTATTTCATGAAGATCATCGATGCATTTTTTAAGTTTAGTCTCTTCTCTTATCTTTTATTAATGCTTTGCGGTAACAATTTTAATGTTTTAGCCGATAGCAATGGTTAGTTACCAGATACCTTTAAATTAAGGTGACGTAAGAGGTCGTGTAACCGTGAGCCCCGTCTTGGCCCTCAACTCCCTTCTTAGATAAGTACTCCGTTGTCATTTTTACAGGCAAATTATTTTTTTAATATATCATTGTTTGATTTTATTCCTGACACTGAGTTGAAAGCTTCATTAGTTTATTCTTGCTCCTGCTTTGGTCATTGTGGACTCAAGAAAGTGGTTACTAAGTACTTGAAAATGTCGAGAAGTTTACTGAGCATCGAAGAATGAGTCGTTATATAATTACACAGATCAGATCCCCTTCGAATTTGCAGTGTGTCTAGAGTGATGGGACCTTAGATACATACTTACAGCTGTTGTGTGACCAGCTTCATCACAGATAGTTGGGGCACCCAACATTCCCTTCGTTTAGGTTTGACAGGAGCCTCTGTGCTGTTATTCATAAGAGCTATCTTATCTTGAGATGCTTCATTTCGCAGCCTTACTCTATTTACGAACCTGATGTTCTATTATCAAACGATAGAGTGTGCTGTTGCCTCGGTAAAATCGAAGTCTTCTTTTCTTCAGTAAATGTCCGTTAGATACGGCATCGTCTAACTACAAAAATAAAATCCGAGTAGATCTTGTATTCCTTGACCGGATGTGGGTGGGATAGGTAATGGGTTGGGAGGATAGGAGAGACATGAAATATCCACCCTCCTCCTTCAAGCCTGTTTGTTCTCCCTGGGTGGGTGTAGGATAGTTAGGGGACTGGGAAGGTAGGGGTAACATTACACATCCACCCTCCTCCTGCTAACCTGTTTGTCCAGGTCCAGGGACAGGGTAAGTGGGGGATCGTGAGGGTAGGGGAGACATGACGGACAGCGCCAGGTTTCAGTGCAGAGTAGCACATGCCATGAAGCTCGTTAGTTATAGCAGCCTCCTATCAGCAAATCTCATGGCAAATTATAGGTAAAGGGGCAAAACTTTCCCAGTACTAATTGGTGCGAGAATTAAAGAACTGATAACATATCCATGTACTATGTACATATCAGTTAAGACCTCCAAACTCGTTACCAGCTGATAAGAGAATTCAGTTTTTAGATTACTGTCTTCATCAGTCAATTTGCATCTGCGTACAGTACAGTCATTAAAATTATTACTAAACCGTGAATGCTCTAGAACGATAGGTTGTGCGCAAAGATGTCTTATAACTATCATTTTCGAAAAGGAATACTTATAATGCAGTTTGTAGAAAAATATATATGTAAGGAACTCAGTTTATGAAATTCTTATTATTTGAAATATAATTTAGTGCCTTTGAAATCGATATCTTAAACCTTAGGCGAAACTTTGGGGAACTTTTCGTCTCCACTTTGCCACAAGATGCCAGACCAAAATCACGACCAAAACAACCTCCATCAGCAAGAGAATGCTTCCCCGACGTCATCTGAGCTCTGCCCCTAATTTTCATGATGTTCCTCTTATTCCTTCTTCCAGGCTGCCTGATCCACGTGCCCTTCGTCATGCCTGTCAATTTTTGTTATTTGCCTTACGTATCCAAACGATCGTAGTTATCACTTGATCTTTATTTTCTTTTGATTAAACAAATTGTTAACGTAATCCTTTAGTATCTCAGTACAGCCTTGCAGAGGGAAGGAAGAGTCTTTTAAAAGGTTAAACAAAAGAACTGAATGTTATAAACAAGCATCCACGAGAGAGAGAGAGAGAGAGAGAGAGAGAGAGAGAGAGAGAGAGAGAACATTTATGCCTAATAGCGTGGTTTCACATTTCCTTTGGCGGGCCACGCTAGATCAGGGAGTCCTCACCGCCGTTTATGATCGCGAGCAAAGGAACCCGAGGATGGGGATAAGTTCAGGAGTGTTGGTTCAGTAGATAGGAACCTCGAAACAATTTTTACAATTTGAGAAACATTTATAGAGCGGGCTTTGGTTTACAGTATGTTAAGTATCAACCCCAACCGGCTAATTTAATATGGAACTGATTGGCTCAAATAGCTTCGTTCAAATCGTAAGTATGATGGAGTCTGGACCCCCAGCCCTGTGCTTTGCACCCTCCTTCTCACCTAAGCACACCAACCCTTAGGGATTAGTGCCATCAGTGTAGTACCTCACGCTGTGTACTATAGGTATTACTTCGGACCCCTTTCATTCGTTTTACTGTACCTCTGTTCATATTCTCTTGCTTCCATCCTACTTTCCACCCTCTCGATTAACAATTGTTTCATAGAGGAACAGCGAGGCTTTCCTCTCGTTGCACCTCTCAAACCTATTACTCTTAATTTCCCTTTAGGCACTGAAAGCCCTCATAGGTCCCAGTGCTTGGGTTTTATTTTTCCAAATTCTATATTCCATTCGTAGGTTGGTACTGCAGTGACTGAATAGGCTGAAAGGTTTCTGAGAAAGAATGATAATTTTTTTTCAGTTTTACAAAAGAATATTTATAGTGAGGTGGTATTTTATTTGTTTACTAATTTAATCAATTTCTCTGAACATTGAAATCCAGTTTGCTACCTGTGTAGCAGCACTGATCTAATTCAGGGAAACTGCAAGTCGAATGTTAACAGTTAATGGGAAAGGTTACCAATAATTCAGAATCAAATTGCCATCCTTATGTTGTTATTTAAGTAGATTTTGATATTACCTTATGTGATATTTATTCAAATTATTTTTACTACTCTTATGACATTATTTCCAGCGACAGCATAATGTAATCCTAAGACATTAAACCACGGAGAACTCTGAATGTGTCAGTTATCTTTTTATTGAACTGAAATTGAAAATCCCTTATTGCAGCAGCGGGAACATCTTCTACAGATGCTGTGTAAAATAATCAACCAAAATATCAAAGTTTTAGACTATTTTAGTACAGTTATTTTTCTGTGGTCAGTAATGTCGGATCAACCGAACGATTTTTCATCTAAGCTTAATATGGCTTCACTAAACTGAGAACTGGAAAGAGCTACTCATTGGTGCCATTTACTAAACAGTCTTCTCTTTTTAGTTTGTTTCGCCTCATAGTTCAAATACAAATACAGTGTTAGGCTTGTCAGTCATATTCAAAATCTGTCTTGTTATGAGAATTTGAGAAACGGTATTCCTTCAGTGTGAACATGCTACAATAGGTCAGTGAGTAGTTTCTCGTTGAACGAGTGGTTTACGTGCTCGCCTACCGATTCGACTCCCTGTTCTGCCAACGTGGAATAGGAGGAATTTATTTCTCTTGATTAGAAATTCATTTCTCGATATAATGTGGTTCGGATCCTACAATAAGCTGTAGGTCCCGTTGCTAGGTAACCAGTTGGTTCCCAGCCACGTAAAAATATCTAATACTTCGGACCAGCCCTCGGAGAGCTGTTAATCAGCTTAGTGGTCTGGTTATACTAAGATATACTTAGCGTCAGTAACTATACTCTATTTTTTTCCATCTGTCCACCCGCCTGTGGTGTTTGGGTATGGTAACACTGCGTCCCGGGCTTTAGATAGTTACGCTATTTGTAAGTTTTAGGTAAATAAAAGGATATCTGGGTTTACATTTGCAACTGAAAAGTGTTTCAATAATTTACTGTATGCGAATTACACTGTTAATATTCGAAATAGGATATTGTTACTATTGTTGAATGTAAGCTGAATGTAACTATCTAAAGCCCGGGACGCAGTGTTACCATACGCAAACACCACAGGCGGATGGACAGATGGAAAAAAACAGAGTATAGTATTATTGTCATGATACGTTGAAACGATATTTACGTTTGCAGCGGTAATGTTTTGTAGGACGTTTAGCTCATTTTGAGGCACTTGTTTTTATCTTCTTTTTTTTTTCTAAAGCTTTGGGGCTTGCGAGCACCTCTTTTCATCTCTCTTTTGACCCCCCCCCCCCCCCCCCCCCCCCCCCCCCCCCCCCCCCTCCCCCCCACCCCACCATGATGACCCTGTGTATTCACGATACATAGCGAGTCTGACAGGTTATCAGAGGGCATTTTTCCGCTGTCAAGAATCGATTACCGTTATGAACACGATGCTTCGCTTTTATTTTCCATTTTGTATGTTTCATTTGTTTTGCTAATAGGTCTTCAATTAACATAGATGTATATTTTATTTTTATCATATTTAATTTTATTAACTAAATAAAGAATAACTGAGGACAAAACTATTGCAAAATTTGTAATGAGAAGCTGTTTGAATCATCCATCCAAGTGATTTAACCTAAGGGGAGGGAAATAGTCGACAACTCGTTTTCCCAGAAAAGCTCAAAAGTTAACAACAATAATGAAAATGTGAGATGCTACTCGTGTTGGTGTTCTTCTAAAGCAGCAGAATACTGAAGCGTCCCTTTATTTCAGTCACATTTATAAGCCTTATTGAAGTGGCATTCAGAAATCGCCGTATGCCAAATTTTATCCGTTTTCATCCCATCCATCTTTTATTTCCAGTGACCTAAATGTAAAACATTCGTCACAGAAAACGCCATCGGGAAATAGTTTCCCCGATGGCGTTTTCAGTAATGAATGTTTTAGATTGAGGCCACTAGAAGTACAATATGGATTGGATGTAACCGGATAAAACTGGTTAAAAGGGGGTTTCTGAATGCCACTTGAATAAGGCTTATAAATGTCACTAAAATATAGGAACGTTTGGGTATTCTGTTCCAGTAGAACAGCGTTTCTTAACCTGGGGTGCTAGCACCCTCACGGGGTGCTGAAATTAATTTCGGGGGTGCTGAGGAAGGTCACATATGTGACAGTAAAATATCAGTGTTTCTGTAGTGAAGGAATACGTTTGGACAAATGTATTTTTAAAGCATTTTTTAAATTCAATAAACTTTAACCTGACTTTAAGATGTGTTGTAACATGGTGATAAAAAACACTTGATTTGTACGAGTGTTCCACAGTTTTGCATTAAGTCATCATCACAAGCTTTGTGACAAACCTAGTGTTCACGTTCTGTACGATAAAAGAAACTAGTCGCACATAAGCAACAACAAAAGTCGCATTTATCGAGTTTGTCCATGATCTTTCCTTTATTTTCTTATTGCTTTTGCCAATGCTATTGCCATAATTACTGTTTTTGTTTTGGAGAATGAACCAAATATATGACCAAGATGTACTGCACTTGTCTTTACTTTTCCATGTAGTAACTAGGTGTTAACCAATGGTACGGGGTGCTGGACTGCTTAGGCCTGACCAAAAGGGGTGCTGAGGTCGAAAAAGGTTAAGAAACACTCCAGTAGAAGAACACTAAAACGAATAGCATCTAATCTTTTTATTATTGTTCACTTTTAAGCTTTTCTAGGAGACGAGTTGTTGACTATTTCCGTTATCCTAATCGTCAGTTTTCGGTTCCGAACATTGATCCGCTAACGACCAGTTCCTTTTAGATTATTGTTAAAAGAACTCTTGTCTGCAGTAGCCCTTAGGGAGCCATGTGAGGTCTTTGCTTTATCTGCAATAGTCACTGGCATTGGCAGAGACAAAGATCGCCTCTCTGGCATCGTTGCCAATTTAGTGGAGCTTCACACATACGCCGATGGATTTCCAAACTGTATCCATGAATTCTAGTTGTCATAGTAATGCAATAATGATGAAATTGCCCTAATTTGTATATATACTACAAATAGATACGCTAATTTCACTTATTTCCACGGTTTTGTGTAAGTTTTATACCCACTTTGGAGGGTAAACACATGCCAATTTGCAACACTGCTCTCTGGAGGGTTTCGGTGGAGCTATATATTTTTCGCTGTAATTTCGCTCTCCAGATCTTCTTTCACTCTTAAACTTATCCTTTAAAAAAGTCTGTCTGTCATTGGAAGCGAACGATATTTTTACTGGTGAAAAATAAAAGACACAATTCATTCTTTGGACAAAAATGATGTAGATCCTTTGTTAACCAAATTCTCATTTTGGTGCGACCCTCAACGACCATTTCTTGAATTAACTTTTTGTGCTTCTACTGCAAGTCAGCGGTGGCATTCATGGATTTCTTTTTGTTTTTTTTAGCAATTATGTTTCTGAATAGTAATATCTACTTTTAAACCTGAGTTTTCCACGAGTTTTCCACGTTCTGGGAATGATTTATATATATATATATATATATATATATATATATATATAATTATATGTGTATATATATATATATGTGTGTGTTGTGTGTGTGTGTGTGTGTGTATGTATGTATGTGTATATATATATATATATATATATATATATATATATATATATATATATATATGTATATATATATACATATATCATATACTATCTAAATATATATGTGTATTATATATATATATATATATATATATATATATATGTATCATATATATATATATATATATATATATATATAGATATATATATATATATATATATATAAATAAACTATCTATCTTTTTCTCCACTGAATTGTAAGTAAATAACAAACATCTGTAAACTTGCTGTATGAATTGGTTCACATTTGTTCCAAACATATTTAGTCAACACTGCAGAAATTTTGGAAAGGCCGTTAATACCACAAATGATCCCGCGCAGGAAACATCCACTCCAGTATGTTTGCTGATTTTAACGTCAAAATGAGGTACTTTGAAAATCGGTTTGAACAATTTTAGCAGTTTCCAATATGATTCAAAGCAAGTTTGCTTCGCAGCTAAAAGTAGTGTGTTTATGTTTAGTGTTTGGGACTTTATAGTATGTAGGGAGTTACATATATATATATATATATTATATATATATATATATAGTATAATATATATACGTTATATATATATATATATATATATATAATATATATATATATATAAACATGCTTGTGTTTTTCAACTAAACTAGACATTACAACACAGGGTTAATAACAAGAAATAGAGACTAGCATATCAAGAGAGGAGGGAGTCCAACATACGAAACACATTGTTGAATGTAAGCAAAGGGGAAAATGCTGTTTTTAAGGTAAATAAATGCAAAGGAAATCACTTATGATTAGATAAACCGTAGAAAACGAGGCAATGCTGTAGAGATACCTATGAATACTGTGTTGCATTTTGTCAATAACACTTATTTTGAAGATTGTTGAATAGTGGGGAATAATAGTGTTAGATTTGAATGATGCAAAAGTGGAAGTGTTTTGCATAAACGAGAGAATATTTTCCCGAAAGTTTATGAAGTGTGTCGGAAGAGCAACAGTGATACAGTGGTGAAAATATGACTGTATGGCTGACCGGTGTTTGTAAGGTACATCAGGATTTGTGAAAGATTGCGAAGAAATTGGTGAGAGGCATAATCATTTCTTTGTTCTTTTGCGTTGAAGGTTGTTCAGATATAAAAGAAAGAACCATAATGGGGTAAGAAGGTGTGTTTTGGATTTTGATTCAGAAAATGAGCCATATGACAAATGGATTTATATGGGAAAAGCAGTGGTGGTCAGTCAGTTGTTTGTGTCTGAATGTGTATATCAGTTATGACAGAAAATTGAAAGTAAAGTGGAAAAGGGGAGTGCAACATGCTTCACAATTCAATTTGGAGCGTGTTTTATGATGTATTGCGTAGGGGGTAATTTTTTCAAATGATTTAGGATGAGATTGAAGCATGTAGTAGATACGTGGATAGCAGTGACTGGTGTGGTTTAATCTCCATGCCTATTTCATATATTTGTAGATGGAGTAATGTGAGAAGCTAGAGGAAATAAAGTAGACATAATCCTATTATTGTGCGCCAGCCATAGAGACCAGTCAGTTACTCATAAAGTGACTGATGTTTACAAGCCCTAGTGTTTTTTGCAGAAAGTTAGGAGAGACTGCAGAAGCTTGCGAAAAAAAAATTTCAGCTGTTGCAAACAAGGAAAAATGAAAGTCAATGCTATTTTTGGGTAAATGGAAACCAGAATGATGGTGCAATGAACGTCAATGTGGATCAAGGAAAAATGGAATCTGAATGCGTATATAAGTGTTTAGTGTTAGTAAAATGGAGGCTGGTAATTTGAGAGAAGTGAGTCATAATTGGGTGAAGCAAAGATGGTAATTTTTGTATGTAGAAGAAGCATAGTTTATGTCGATTGAGAAGGATCGGAAAATGGAGACGTCTGGGGACACTTTGAGCGATGTGTAAAAAAAAATGTGCCGAAGTTTCTTTGGCGCAATTGAGTTTTCTGTACAGCGTATAATGCTGTATGAAACTCTCATACACGTCCCATGAATCTGAAAGTTTCATGATCCGGTGATGGCCTGTGTTGTTGGCATCTATAACGGTGCCAGTCGCACGATCATGTCTAAATTTAACCATAATTTAAATAAAAACTACTGAGGCTAGAGGGATGCAATTGGGTATGTTTGATGACTGGAGGGTGGATAATCAACATAGCAATTTGCAGCCCTCTAGCATCAGTAGTGTTTAAGGTCTGAGGGCGGAGAGGAAAAAGTGCGGACGGACAGACAAATAGCCAACTCAATGGTTTTGTTTTCTTTCACAGAAAATCAATGCATTAGTATAGATGTAAAGATGGACCAAAGTGCTGTGAGATGGTTTGGGCTGTATAATTTGGAAGTGTATCGAGAAAGGAGAAACCGAAGACTCAGAAAGTTCTGGTCGAGGGAGGGGAAGAGGTGTTGGTATTGAGGGGATCTAATGTTGCGGGACAGTGAGTGTGAAGGATAATGGTGAACAGTGCAGTGAATATGCACAAAGGGCTCCGTGCAACGCTTCTGAGCTTAAGTGTATTAACTGGCTAGTTTTCTGCACAGGTGTTCGTCCTTAATTCAGTCCTCGAAATATGAATGTAGTTAATGGAAGCGGATCAGTGTTGAACTCATTGACGTAATAATGTACAATACTTTTAAACTATATTTCATCTTTCTTCATACTTCTTTTTGGAGCATTATACACGAAAGCCAAAACAAAAATTGTTCATTCAATAATTGTCTTATCAAAGAAAGACGGCTCTTGGTCAAAATCTGATCAAAACAAACATGAACTGCAAATTCCGTAAGATAATTTTGATAATTATTGAATGGTGTAATTATCCTGATTATGTTCTCTTTATTTGTATTGTTTGTCAGTCATTGAAAAATCCCCCTTCATCTGATCTGTTATTGCCGAGGAAACCGCCGCAATCTTATCTTCATTTCGCATCAGAAATAGCGCCACCCCCTCCCCCTCCCCCCACACCTACCTCCATCCCATCCTACCCCCGATTAATATCCAAAACCTTCGGAGCTGATCTTAATCAGCTTTCCTACCCCGTTCCACGCACATCTCCCACCGCAGTGTCCCATTCCATCTCCCCCACGCCCTCACCTTGGGTCCCTTCAACTAATCCGTAATCACAGAGTTCCATTTCATTAACCAGAATGAGATCATCCTGGTCACCAATATCGGGATTCCGAATGAACCTCAAAATAATATCTGTGTTATCGAATTAATCAAACGAAGACTCACAAACGTATTTCTCATTGTCCGGGACTTGGTCTTTCATATTTCTCTCTCTCTGTTTCTCTCTGTCCCTCATTCTCTCTCGCTCTGACAGGAAGTTTCTCTCTCTCTCTCTCTCTCTCTCTCTCTCTCTCTCTCTCGGAGATCCGTTTTGAGTCCCAAATGAATAAGTTCTAATAATGCAGCTCAGTTTCCCCTTCGGTCTTTTCCAGAATGCGATGTGAACTCCTACAATTACTTGCCTGAAGTCTTGATAGTCTTCATTAACAACATCTTCCAGTACCGGTAAAGCCACTACCTTTGCCATTTAATCCTGGCAGGTTAGATATCCCTCATATCCTATTCCAGGAGCGGCCTCTTTCCCTTCCGGACCTAACACTGGAACGTCCCCCCCCCCCCCTTCCCCCCCCCCCCCCCTTCCCCCCCCCCCCGCCCCAGCCTTTTTTCCCCTAATTCCAATAACCTGCCCTCTTTTCAGATGAGTATTTGTTACTCTCCTCCAGATTACACACCTGCCTTTTTTTCCTTCGTGTTTTTATTTGTTTTGACGTGTATGCGTTCTCTCGTTCTTTATATGAAGAAAGGAAGAAGTACAGTGCTGTTAAGACGACATTTCCTGCTTTATTATTTCCCTCTCTCCCAAAGATCAGCTCATCCCTTTACCGTTTCAAGTCATTTTCTCTTTTTAATGACAAGCACCTTCCACTGCATCATCTCTTAATATTCAGCTTTTTGTTCACTTTCATTTCATTTGCCTGTGGAAACCCGTTTTGCTCCTGACTTGAAGCTTTGAATTGTATACCTCGTAGGTGGTCGACTGCTCAGGTTGAGACTTGCAAAGCTAACACATTAATCCACCCCTCACATATAAAAAAAAGAATTGTGCCCACTACACACACACACACAAGGTCTACTGTTTATTTGTAATTGTAGTTTCACTTTCATGTAAAGTAGACTTATTTTGGCTAAGAATTGTTAAGGTGGGTACACACACGTGAGAGCCGAACCTTGTATGCGTAACTGAGTTACGCATATACGGTTACAAGGTGTCAAAATGTAGAGGACGAACCGTAACCACGTTAAGCACGTAACTTCATTTCAATCCACTGCGATCACCAGTCTGTCTCTGTCCGGGTTGTTTACCGACGATGGCCACCATGCAAGTAGCAGCTGCCGCGTACATTTATACACATTATTTAACGAAGATGAAGCGAAATAAAAGAAGATGGCGGCAATCAAGGTTATATACTAGAAGGGTAGAAATAGTGGACGGGAATTACTCGCTGACTTGAGATTCCAAGAAGTCTGTTCTTCGTAATAGCTAATAAATTGAAGGACCTCTTCGTCACTTCAATCAGCCAATCAGCCATGGTAGACATATACGTACTGACTGACCAAAACAAGGGACTCTACTATGGACGGTCTTGTTCATAGTCGGTGTTAACAAGTTCAGCAACCTCTGTTGTTACGCGTGTAATACAGGCCCCGTCCACACATGGCGTAACGTTCAAAGAGACCTCCCTTTGATGCGGGGCCCAAAAACCGACAATTGGCGGGACGGAGGGCGAACCGAGCCTCGAACCTCGCGGGTTCGGGGTTCGGGTTCGAGGAACCGTCCACACTTGCGTTTTTGTTACAAGAATCGGTTACAATACAAGGTTCGGTTCGCACGTGTGTACCCACCTTTACATTTCATAATTATGCCTGATCGAAAACTAATTATACCTTAGCTTTTGCAGCAACTGCACAACGGAGAGAGTAGGATGAAGTTCAGTCTGGTACCTATCTGCTGCCCACGCTCTTTGGAGCAACAACTGTAGAACAGACCTCCCGGGAAATCCAAATTCTCTTCGGAGTCTCAATGGCCGGACTATGAAGTCTAATGATTTTAGGAAAACCGTACATATAGTACACCGGCTGCCCTGGAGGTAGATCCCCTGCCCGGATATAACCAGCTTAATAAAATCGACGGAACACTATAAACGGTTCACTGACCTGATAGCAGGCAAGATTCTAACATTATTAATTGTTAAAATTGCCTTACAACTGTTCAGAGAAGAAAAATTGTGCAGTTTGGTTTACACAGCACTTACAGATGATAAAAACACAAGTGAGAGAAGATGCCAGTAACGTAGAAAATCCTTGACTTGCATTATACCAAGTCTAGCTAATCAGCGTTGTGAAGTTACTTGCAGTAATAACTGTTATTGTAACTTTACGAATAGGTTCCATTCATGTTTCTGCATAGCTTGTAACAGCTACGCAAATGCAATAGCCATACTTAGTTGTAGTATGGTGAAGGATGACTTCATACCCAGTGTTTACAGTCTGAATTTTGCCATCGGCTTTGATGGAGGATCTGTACAAAGTCAAGTTTTCGATTTCTTGCTTGAAACGTCTCTGTGGTAAACTTTTACTTTTTTATTTCATTCGGAATTACTGCCATCTTACTTACATTTCTTTAAAAACGAAGTAAGAGCATTGTGGCCATTTGCATATTATTATATTAAAACATAACGGCCATGGCACATTTTAAAATGCTTAAGTAGTCATGATTATAACATGTTACTCCTTAACATAATCGTACATTCATATGGAATATCCTTATAAACTATTTTTGGAATAGTTTGTAAGGATATTCTGACAACAATTGATAATACTAAATTTTTGCCTGCTATCAGATCAGTAAACCGATTATAGTATTCCTTCGGTTATATGCCGGCAGGGAATCTTGCTCCTGGGCAGCCAGTATATATGTACGGTTTTTGACCTTATAGTTCCGCCACTGAGACTGAAGAGAATTTGGATTTCTTGGGAGGTCTGTTTTAAAGTTGTTGCATAAGTACAACTTTCGGTCACGAATAATTAAATGCAACAATTCCTAATCAAAATAAGTCTAATTTACAGGAAAAGTGAAACTACAATTACAAATAAACAGTAGACCTTGTGTGTGTGTGTGTGTGTGTAGTAGTAGTAGTAGTAGTAGTAGTAGTAGTAGTAGTAGTAGTAGTAGTAGACACATCTTTTATTTGTTATTAAAGACGGGTGGCTTCAGGTATTAGCCTTGCAATTCTGAACCTGAGCAGGCGATCACCTACCAGGTACGCAATTCAATGCTTAAATTAAAGTCAGGCGCAAAACGGGTTTCCACAGGCAAATGATAAGAACTGTCAGCTTCCACTCACCTAAAACTGTGAATGAGATAAAGATCATGATTTGTAACACCAAGGTACAAGTTTTATCTATAAGAGGCCAGAGCCTAAAGGTAACCAATTCAAAGGCAGTTTTCAAGTCGGTTTAACAAGTCTTGATATGAATTCACCGTCAGTGCTTGTAGTTCACTCTATAGAAGCATCACAGGTATGTTATTGTATCTTGCGTTGATATTGGCTACCAGTTAATGAATGTCTCTATACAAGATCTGAAAATATATTCTTCAGCAACATTATAAAGCAATGGAAGAATGATGATTTGTCTTTGATTACACCAACAACACACCTAAATAAATATTATGGCGTGAAAAGAGATAAAATGCACAAGAGAAAGGCTCTTTCGGTTCATTTCCATCTATTTAGGAGTCTTAGTTGTCTGTAAAAGAAAACTATTGAGATGACGCCGTCTGTCCGTGCGCACTTTTTCTGTCCGTCCTCACATCTTCAAAACTACTGAGGCTAGAGGGCTGCAAATTGGTATCATGATTTCTCACCCTCCAATCATCAAAAATGCCAAATTGCAGCCCTCTAGCCTCAATATTTTTTAAATTTTATTTAAGGTTAAAATTAGTCATGATCTAAGCGTCTGGCAACTATATAAAGCAGGCCAACACTGGTCCGTGGTTAAAGTTTCATGGGCTGCGGCTCATACAGCATTATACCGAAGCCACCGAAGATTGATCTGTTTACTGGGCCTTGATTATACGCTGTACAACAAGCTCGATTTCTTCGGTAAAATTTTTACTTGTGTTTTAATGTAACTTAGACGGAGGACAAGTTTTCCTAAAGGTTTTCTATCACTAGGTTTGATAGACCCAGAAAAGAATTGTGGATTTTAACACAACACGAAAGATTTGCGAGAAAAACTGAAATCATGCTACTCCGTGACTTGAGGACACTTGAGTTTTTCAAGGGCAGAAGTTTGGAGAAGACGAAAAAAAAAAAAAAAAGTGCCAGGACTTAAAATACTACACCCGACAGAGCGTAGAATATAAAAATGATAATTTCCCCCACTGTGCATACCCTTACAACGGTGTTTGCTCACTCGTATTCCTCGGCCCTCCAGAATTTTGTGCAACGCACCCATTTCATTTGAACCAAAGGAAGCAAACCGCGGGGCGGAGAATATCAGCGTTTACTTGTTAGAAAAACTTAAAATTGCAGAGCGAGCTGGGGTCGGGAATGCAGACTGGAAGTAATACAAACACTGAATATTAGTAAACGAATTCCCTTTGGGAAACGAAAATTGGC
>NC_087201.1:53841314-53858880 GCF_015104395.2 Macrobrachium nipponense | reverse complement strand
CCCTTTGGGAAACGAAAATTGGCTAGACTGTTTGCAGTATCCTCGTAGAGATGCGAATGAATTGGAAGAAGGGAATACACAAGCTGTGGATACCATCTTTGAGTCTCAGGGACTGGAAAGAAACGCTTGAATTCTGTGTTTGTCGTTAGTGTTTGTTTATTTGTTTGTCTGATATTTCGGTGATGCAGACCAAACCTTGATTCCAGGAAGTCTTTTACGTGGCGGAAAGTTGCCGATCGAGTGGTTGTGCGCTTTGGATGCATCATTAATTGTTATAGGTTGGTTCGAGAAGCAGCTCCCGTCCGCGTCTTGACGTGAATTATAGGGATTTAACGGAGATGTATTGTTTACTAGAAGTCGTACCTATCTTATCGCTCTTAGAATATTAACACTTCTTTATTTTTTCAGATCTCGCCATGGAGAAAGCGTTAGCATTTGTGGAATCCTATCACAAATGGGGAGCCGAGTCCATAGAGTTCCTTCAGATGTTGTAAGTTCGATTTACTTGTCATGTCTTTAGCTTTTAAAATTTTCTCACTCTCTCTCTCTCTCTCTTCTCTCTCTCTCTCTCTCTCTCTCTCTCTCTCTCTCTCATTCTTGTGTATGTTTCCCAAAATATAACCTGTTACCGACATACTTTCCTATCATTGCGAAGATGAGCAGGTAACGCTATTAGCAAAACGTCCTTCCAAAACCTGACAAGTTTCTGGTGCATTCGTTTATGGCATACTCCGCAACTCGGTTTAATTTGCCTTAAATCATCACTGAGCTATGTAACGGTTAGAGACGATGTCGATGGCTATCACGGGCTTGACGTAGGATTTCATAAACAGATTAACGGTTAAGATTAGGGAATTCGAGATCAAGGATATCACGTCCACCGTAAATTATAATCATACAGGCTCCGCTTTCTCGATATGACAGAATCTCTCGATGTAAAATTCACAAAAAAGAAATCTGAGGACTAAATTACGAAGGTGACGGGTTAATAACTTCGATGTCATGTCATGTCAAGTGGTTTTTTCCTCGGAACATAATCTGATGCTTCATCATCCACGTAGATTTCGTGAATTTCTGAGTGAAATTCAGGGTAAATGAGACTTCAGCTTTCTTTTCATATCGTTAACACTGCAAAGCTATACATTTGCTTCTCGCTTACTGATTAGTGGTAATACTGCCGTTCATAACAAAGGAATATAAACCTGTTTGAAGTAAATTGCATAGAATGTACTTGCACTCGTATATTCTCTCTCTCTCTCTTCCTCCTCTCTCTCTCTCTCTCTCTCTCTCGTCTCTCTCTCTCTCTCAATTCTCTCTCTCTCCTCTATATATATATATATATATATATATATATATATATATATATACATATATACATACATACATATATGTATTAATATAAAAGAGAGAGAGATGAGTGCTTGTACAATGTATGCACTTTATTAAAACAGGTTTTTATTCTCTGTTAAGATCGCCACCATTGTTAATAATCATTAAATGGTTTCCTTTTGATAAACCGGCTTGTCCAATACCAAGCAAACGGATAAGCAAATGTATAGCTTTGCAGTTATACATACATATATCATATGTATGTATGTATGTTGTATGTATGTATGTATGTATGTATGTATGTATGTATGTATATATTGTTACTTGCCAGCCTTGACCTTGGCAACGGAATGCTATGAAATGGCTGACAGTAAAACAAAACAAACTGAGAGGTACTCTTTTTAGTCAAGTTAATGGAGGCGTAATTTTACTCAGTTAACGATTAATTAAAGTTACTCATCAATTAACAACAACAAGGTACAAATTAATTTTAACTAGGGACACACGTGATTAACCAAATAAGGTAAATATATTGATTCTACGGTGCTGTAAAGGAAGAAAATCCTTGGTCTAGTCGTACGTGTCCTCGGTCACTCACGAAGAAGACATCCCTCTGAAAGAGAGAGGTGTCGAATTAACTCTAGGACTGGTGAGAATTGAAGCCCTAATACCATGAAATTTAAATGATAAGGATCCACAAACTAACAGCGTCCCCACGGATGGAACAGCCAGTCAGAACTCATTTATATTGCAAGGTTCACAAATCTGCAATAACTACCATACAAACGATGGATGGCATTTGCTGAGAAAAGGAAGGGATTAGGGAACCAAAAGAGGCTTTACTCACTGAGATGACTGGAGAGAGATAAATACACGGTGGTGGGGGTGAGGTGGGCCCACGGGATTTACTCGGAGGGGCTAGTTAAAAGTCTAGAAATATTTCAGTAGGAGGAAAAACCGGAGGCCCAAATAATTATCTCGAGTTGTTTTAGGCTTACCGTAGGAGTCCAAAGGATACGATCCAGTGTATGGGTATCCTAAACTAAAGCCCGTCACACATGGGGGCATGGTCTGACAGACCTGTGGAATGGGCAAGTAAGGATAATGGATGTCCGCATTTTATCAAAGCCAAAACACTTGAGAGAACTAATCCGGGGGAACGCAACCGAGCTTGGGAAGCCAGATCAACTCGGGGTCCAATATGGCTGCTAGCCTTGGTAGTTCTTCTTCCAATCCTTGCAGTGACCTCCCTCGGCAACCTGTAACGGCACGAGATATTGTCGGCAGAGGAATAAGGACAAAATGAGAGAAGTTTGCACTTCGTTTGGATGGGGATGGCAGTTTTATGAGCTAGGATTAACCTATACACACACACACACACATATATATATGTGTATATTAGATATTAATATATATATATATATATATATATATATATATAGATATATCTATATATATATATATATATATATATATATATATATATACGCCAAGAGACAGATAAACAGAACGTATAGTTTCTGTTATCTTTGGTTCAGCGGTGAAAAGTGATATCTCGTATGTCATTTGTACGTTCGCTTTATGCTCACTCCCATTCGAGGTATATGATTTTTTTAAGTTATAGGTTTTTGATTGCCTCTCCTTACTCCGACCTAGAAAAAAAAACAAATTTTTTCATAAGATTTTCTTTCTTGTCCTTTTGTTGTTGGCACAAAGAAAGAAAAGTGAATAGGTGACAAGGAAATATAAAGCACGGGCTTTCCTTTTACCTTCTCCTCTGTGGTTTGTCCTGTGTCATGCAACTTCGGCTTTTAGATTCGCCTTCCATTGGGGAGAGGAACGTTTTTTGTTTCACTGTCTTTGGATAACAAGAATCTTTATCGAAACTAAGACTGAGAGCCGTCGGCGTCCGCATCTTAAAGATGAGGACCCACGGAGGTCTGAGGTGATGTCGGATTCAGTTTCTTGTCAAGGATTTAAACGTTTTATACCTGGCTAGCTATATATGTATATATAATATATATTATATATTATATATATATATATATATATATATATATATATATATAGTATGTGTGTGTGCGTGTATTTCCGTCGGTGAAGTTGTATATCCGCTTGCATGTAAGCATAAATGTTGTGTCAATTTACTAGGAAGTGGGTCAATAGAGTGCGATGTTTTTGGGTAAGTTCTGTACAACCTAGGCTCAACTAATGATGAATAAGTTGTATTTGCATATTACGATAATATTGGAAGTTAAGACTTCAAAATTTTCGGGGTTCTGCAGGTAAATTGAAAACAGAGATGTTTGGTGTCTTAAAGATTTCATTGTTCACTGGTTGTGACATGTACGAGAAAGATCACGTACTACTTGATGTGCTTACCGAAAGGAAGGTGAAGTGATGCTGTCACCAATATGAATGAGTAGTAGCAGTAAATACAAAGTTGGGAATGATACAAAAAAAATAGCTGTTAAATCAAAAACCACGATAAAAGAATCGGTTTATTATTTTGATACCCACAGTACTGCGTTGACACGGAAAACATCCTGAAAAGTCGACGTAGTTATCATGATCGCGTCAAGAGAAGACATTTAGAAAAGGGAACGTTCAGTGAATGTCTTCATGCCTTTCGAGCGGTTTTGGAGGGAACTGGGAAGTAATGGTGGTGACGATCCATGAATACTAAACCAGGTGAAGGGAAGAGGCGAGTTGAACGGCTCTTATTTTCTGAGTATAAGGAGTGGATAAGAATGAATAATCTAGGCCCCTGGAGAATTTGTTCTTGGTTATTGGGAAACTTGATTCCAAGAGATGATTTATTGGCATAAAAGAGAAATGGCAAAGGTAAGATATTTTACGGGGATTTGTTGCTAGTTTAGAGTACTGCGTATGTGAGGTGTTAAGGAAAAAGGAAGGCTGACACTACGTAAGCAGAGTTATTTACGTTTGAAAAGCAACTTGCTACAACGAAAAATACCACGATTTTGAAGTCCTTTGATTAAGCAAACAAATTTAATTAGAAGTCATTCAAATGAACATAAATGAAGATATTAGAATTAGTGCGGTTTGGTTTACATGACAAAAAAGCCATTGTAAAGTGACAAAGATTTCTGCCCACAATTGGCTATAGAGGGAAAGTAAGTAAAGATGTTGATCACATCGCAAAATGAAGGATTTTTTTATTAGCGAAAATATACAATATTTTACTTATATGGGTAACTGCAGAAAAATATTAACATTGAAATACATAGAATGTTTGTAAAATGTACACGCTAATAATATTTAAATGTCAACTCGAACGTCCTGTGAAATTATATTTGTTAATTTTTGGTAAATTTAAGTCAACTGTTGACAAAATGGAGGATTCCAACTTTGGTGACGATGAGAGAAGTTTGTCTGTTATGTGTCTTGAGGCAGAAGGGACACAAGAGAAGAAGCGACTGCCAGAGGAAGATACGATTGGAGGAGAACTGAGGAGGAAAAGAGGATTTACGAAAAACAGTTTGAAAGAATAAGTATGTCACAAAATCCATGTAAGAAAGTGAGTGAAAACCGGGACTTTGAATAAGTACTTGCGTAATTTATTCTACATTTTCGGGAACTTGAAAGTGTAAAACAAACTACGAAAGTACTTGTTCAAAGTCCCGGTTTTCAGTCACCTTCTTACGTGTAATGTGGTATAATATATCCCTAACAGTTACTTTTTGTAATTGTTCCTGTTATTTATTCACAGATATTCTTAAATTTGATTATTCTTATGACTAACTGAGTAATCTGAGAAGTAGATGGTAGCAGCTTCAAGGATGCTTGTTGAGACCTATCTAAGAGAATGCAGGAAGGATGCTGTCGATAAATATTATATTATAATTTCATGTTAGGATGTACATGATTATATAGTCCAGCGTTCTCTCTCTCTCTCTCTCTCTCTCTCTCTCTCTCTCTCTCTCTCTCTCTCTCTCGTTAAGCATTATATAACATTGCCTCTAGTTATTCCATACTAAAAAGTATAAATAGAGGTGGACCATTACGAGCATATCACTAAATAAATGATTCTCCATCCTCCTCTGTCGGCAGTGTTCGTAAAGAGCAACGATATTGTGATGACGTCTTCTATTGACTTTGTGACTTCACTGTGATGCACATATTATCGTTTTATATGAAAAGAGCGGGATAAATTTGTTCTATTTTGAAACGGCCTGCATCAACATATTCTCTCTTTGAAGAAAGTGTTGAAAAAGTTGACCAACAAACATTATTTGCAGTGAAAACTTCCGGAAGTTAGGGACGCCAAATTGCACATTTGGTAGAAACGTTTCAATGTGAGAGAGAAGTTTTTCGAACGAAAAGGAGGAGGTCTGCCGATGTCGTTTTCCGGGTTGTTACATCCTTCATCGTTCTGAAGGATAACCTCGAATACGTTCGTCCTTCTGTTTCCTTTTTCGCTCATTTTTATTTTAAATCTTTGTATGACTCTTCTGCGGTAGAATGTCGGCCGTTTGCAAGTATAAGACTTAGACGAATGATTGAGATTCTGCCAAGATTTCATTCTTGCGAAGTCTGACTTAGGACTGGTGTCTGAACTATTCGCCGCGCGTGCAGATTTTATGCTTTTCTTTATCACTTTTTCGTTCGCGTGTCTGTGTTGTACAAAATCATTTAGTATAGCAAAGATAGTGGTTAAACTCATTCTGTGGATTTTCTTTCACTTGGAATGTGTAATTGTGTATTTGTCTCAGTATGTATGACGTATGTGTGTATCAGGAAGTTTTGAGTGTTTATGTAAGCTACGGTTGGCCTGTTTGAGGGAAATTATGAGCAAACTTTCATTTAGGGATGGAAGCGTTGACGTTGACTGCAAAGAAAAGAAAGGTATTGGAATCTGAAGAGATAACCTGATTTCGTAGGGATATGTAGTGTGAGAAGAATGTCTCCTTTCTCTGCACCCTTTCCCCCTCCTCTGCGGGGCCGATGTTTCTGACAGCTTCCCACCTCCGCCTGGCTCGGTCAGACACAACACTATCTGACAATTGTTGTCTCGGTTCTTCTTTGACAACATTCACCGGCCTTCGCTCTCCCACCAGGCGCCTTCATCCGCCTACTCTTCTGCCTACTTATGTCTCATCCCTTCTCGTCACACGGCCATACCACTGCAGCCTTCTTTGATAGTTCCAAGACTTTTAGTAGTTCCTCCTATTTTTTTTTCATTTTTTATCCATTTTTGTTACTCGACACATCCACCTGAGCATTTTCATCCCTACCCTACTTAATTCTTCTCTTGCTTTCCATATATCAAAGCTGGTCTCACTACTGTTTTATACACTCTACCATTAACCTTGATGTTGATTCTGCGGTCACACAAGACACCTGACATCTTTCTCCAATATTTCCACCCAGCCTGCACTCTGTGTTATTTCTACTTCCAAATTTCCATGACCAGCTTCTGTTGAACCAAATTACCTAAATTTTCCACTCGGTTCAACCTCATCCCTTCAATGCTAGTCTGGGAGTTTTAATCTACGTTGAACCTTAAGTATTCAGTTTTCTTTCTACTGTCTTTAATCCTTTGCAATCCAGTACTTTCCTCCACTGCTCAAGTTTTGGTGCTGCATATCACGATATCATCAGCAAACAGCATGCACCGGGGCGATTAATCTCTTATTCACTTAGATAGCACAGTCATAATCAGGTGAACAAGATGTGGACTTGAAGCAAATCCCTGGTGTAAATCAACTCTTACGGGCATCCATCCAATTAACCCAAAACTTCTCCTAACTTACATTTTTGCTCCTTCATACGTAAGTATATTGGAGAAGAATGAAATGAGTGAAAAACTGGGAGATAAGCAACAATAAAAAAAAAGGGTCAGTTTAACCTAAAGGAAGGACCGAAGTGTTTTGGGTTGGTGAAAAGAGTTGACAGTCTGGAAGTATGAGGATGGGGGAAGAAAGGGAGACAGAAGGGCCTGGATGGAGGGATGAGAGAGGTACCGGAAAGGAAGGGCCTCGCTGTCCAAGACTCGAGAGAATGTGCAGGATGGCCCTGAGATCTGATGAGCCTGATGTTTAGCTGTATGGAACAGTCATGTTGCAGGAATTTTCTGCACAAGGGTTCATCCATGATTCAGCAGGTTTAAGTATGACTGTTCCAGTAATCGTCGTCTTGTTTTTTCTCGGGAGCCACCCCTCTTATGGGGAAAAGGCTAAATGTTATGAAACAAGTAAATAATGCGCCGAAGTTTTCTGTACAGCATATAATGCTGTATGAAACTTTCAGCCACGGCCCATGAAAATCTTAATCCGCTACCCATGAAACTCAGCCACTGTCCATTGGTTGCCTGTTTTGTTGGTACCTATAGTGGTGACAGAGGTATGATTATGGCTATCTTTTAACCTTAAATAAAAATAAAAGTTACTGAGGCTGGAGGGTTGCAATTTGTTATGTATGATGATTGGAAGGTGGATGCTCAACATACCAATTGCAGCCCTCTAGCCTCAGTTTTAAGACGTGAGGGCGGACAGAAAAAGTGCGGACGGACAGACAACGCCGTCACGATAGTTTTCTTTTACAGAAAACTGAAAAAGACAGGCACTATATGTGTGTGTGTGTGTGTGTGATCATGCAAGCCGAGCGAGAGATAATGCCATTCCCAGCTTGAGAGAGGTTACGAATATTGCATCGAGGCCCTTCATGTAATCAGGCGAATCTTGGGGAGAGCATTTCCGTGCCTTTCAGCCCGAGACTTCGTCGAGAGCGAGTTATTTCCTTCCCTCATCAAAGATGGCTTGTGAGAGCAGAGATGTCTTAGCCGAGGGAGATTGATGGGGTCGAAGTTTCCTGCTAAGGAGGGTGGTCGGAAGGAATCTCTCTGCCCCTTCACATTTTGGTGATGTCGCTCCTTCCAGCCCCGTTTCTTCCTGTGTTTACATGTCGTTCGAGACAAACATTAACCGGAGTTTCTTTCGGTTCCTAGTTTCTCTGTGAGTGGCCATAGCGGTAGTTTCTTGTTTTTTATTATTTTTCGTAATGCAGTGACCACCTTTTTTTATTTAGCATTTGTTGGTTGTTCATTTTTAGTGCTTTTTCATATCTTTTTCTTTTGTTTTCATTGCATTTATTAGAAGTACGGAATTCAGTCATTTTCAGTGTATTCAAGTTGAACTTGTCTCCTTATTAGTTCGCAGTAAAAGTTCGTGGTAATACACTGTTAAATTCTTAATAGCATTTTATAGTATTGCAGTTGCGGGTGAAGTTTCTTGTAATAGCGTTTTATGAAAAGAATGAACAAATGAACAAGTTTTTTTTCGATAAGGGTGATCCAGCTGAGGTGATTTTTTTTTTAAATTATACATAGCATTGCATGGTACAGCTCTTTTACCGTACTTTATCGTAATCATATGTGGGAAACGTATGGAGCTTGTATTTGAGAGCACCAGTCGAGGTCCTTTTATGTTTTTAGTTTCCTGTAAAAGAAAAGTATTGAGATGGCTTTGTCTGTCTCTGTCCGTCCGCACTTTTTATGTCTGCCCTCAGATCTTAAAAACTACTTAGGCCAGAGGGCTAAAGTTGGTATGGTGACCATCCGCCCTCCAATCATCAAACATACCAGATTGCAGCCCTCTAGCCTCGATTATTTTTATTTTATTGAAGAGTAACGTTAGCCAAGATCGTACGTCTGGCACGGCAACAACATAGGCCAACACTGCCGGCTGAGAGTCTCGTGGCCGTGGCCGAGAGTTTCATACAGCATTAGATGATGTACAGAAAATTCGATTGCGCTGAAGAAACTGCGACGCAGTTTGTACTTGTTATTCATAGGCATTATTGGTGTGGGTCTTTAGAGATCGTTCTTATTGCTTTTGACCTCCAAGTGGCATTCCACGAGCCTCCCCGGACTAAGCTCAGATCTGTTTTTTGGAAACCTCATTTCTCCAAGATTCCTCTTGACGTGTCACTTCACCCTGTGACTCTCACGTAACCCACCAAAAGTGGCTGCTAAGTATAAGAAATCACTTTCACGGGCAACATGACCCGAGTGACATCAATGAATTAAACACTTGTATTCATAAATGCGCTCAGAGTAGCATACAAAAAATTGCTTAGCAAATTATGCGCTAAATAACCTGAATCGCTCTTCGAGGTCACCATTTCAGGAGCTGTAGCGTTTGTGATAATAATGTCATGATAATCGAATGTCAGATATAGAATTTTCTAGAATTTGATCTGTATATCCTTGTCAGTTTAGTAATGCTGAAGCATATTTGGCTTGTTATATTTTCCTAAAGGATAATCTCAGTTCACTGGAAAGAAATACCGGTGATTATTAACTGTAAAAATGAAACTTGTGTTTATAATCTTTGTTAATTTGAAGTATCGTAAACTGATGACGGCTAGGTTTGCTTTTGAGTTTTGAAAGGAGAAGAAATTGAGAGCTTATTCCAGCAAAGAATGGTATTATACGATGAGTTCAAGACTCACAGAAGGTTTCCCAAGACAAAATGCATGCATAAATGCGTAGCTTTATTGTCAATAGCCAACAGGTTGTAAATCTATTTTATTGCGGTAAGCGAAATGAAAAATATGTTTCGAAACGAGAGTCCTTTTATTCAGAGCTCTCTCTCTCTCTCTCTCTCTCTCTCTCTTCCTCTCTCTCTCTCTCTCGGAGTCGGAAGATGTGGGGTTCTTTTGTTTGCATGTTTTCTTCATCGGATGAGAAGGAAAACGGGAAAATAATACATTTATCTTAGGGCCGTAGGTTACTGGCAATATAACTGTCAGAAATTCTTCAGTGAATATTCCAGTAACGTTATAATAGCTATTCATTATCATTTAGGGTGGGGAACTTGTTCTGTAGCCCATAGCTGTTAGGGTATTTCAATTTCCGGGTAATATTCGAAGTTTACTTTGCTTATGTAAGCATTGGAGCGGCGAAAGTTAAATGATGTGGACTATCTTTTGAACTTGTCCAAACTATGTTCATCCTGTAACAGATATAATAGCGTTATAGAACTTATGAAGGGGTGAAGCTACCACATTTATGTCGTCCGTATCCTACAGGGTTATTAGAATAGTTCTGCTCCATTTGTTAATCAAATTGGGAGCTGGTGTGTACAATAACAGTGGTGGTACTTAAATGAAAGTTATATTCATACGAACTTGATGGCGTGCGCTACGCTGCGCCGGAACCCGGCGCTGTCCGTCATGTCTCCCCTACCCTCCCGATCCCCAACCTACCCCACCCCCACCCGGGGCTGACAAACGAGAAAGATCTACTCTGATTTTATGTTTATAGATTACTATTGCAGTACCTTTGTGTTATCATCATGACCGCCATGATTATGACTGCTATCGCTTGAACGTGTAAGTGAGGGATGTGATCATTCTCTGGTCGGAATCAGCCTCATTCATATATTAGGGATATTCTAATTATCTCAGCCTCCTTCCTTGTTGGTATTACAGGACGACCCTTTATTAATGTGATTAATAATCTCAGTTAAGAGGATTCCGATACACTTCGGTGTTCGTGGCTTTGTCAACTCTTGGGTTTAACCGAACTTTGCGTTACTACTACCTGCCAGCCAAGTATATCGTTGGGACTGACTACTAATTAGGGGGAGGGAAACGCAGGTACGCGACAGTCTAGACTTGTGTAGTTCCCCTGAGGGACTGATTAGATAGCACACCGAGAGCTTCCTGCCCCACTAGAAGACGTTTGTCTTTCATCTTTCATGTTTCAAGTTGCCCTAAAGGACAATAACTGGCGTATATATTTCAAGCTGCCTTTCTTAATATTAACTGATTTGCATATGCTAGGCCTCCCCTGCATCACACTGAATAACTAGTACATTTGTGGACTGGCCTTCTGCGTCAAGGAAATTGAAGTACAAGCTCGAACTACCCCCTGTCAAATATGCGAATTGATACCAATATTTTTGAGTTTTATAATATTTATGGTACGCTAATAAGATAATAATAGCAGATAAGAAAGAGCTACCTGCTATTTGTAATTTCCTTTCCTGTTTATCCACTTCCCCTGACCTGACTTTGTACTGCTTCTGTTTTCTTGAGATGTCTCCTTCCGGTGCGGCTGTCGAAAATACTGGCTTTCATTGTTCGACAGATTTCTCCCTTGTCTTCAGCTTTACAAGCAGTGGTTCTCTCTCTCTCTCTCTCTCTCTCTCTCTCTCTCTCTCTCTCTCCTGCACTGTATTTGGACATCTCTGTTGATAAAATCTTTCATCTTCCTTCGTTACTTTTTCCTTTAGGTATTCATTTTCAAAGAGATTTCTTATATACTGTATCTTCGTCTGTTAGTTTTAGCGCCTTTTACAATAACCTGGTCAAGGTTTTAGACAAAATATTTTTCAGTGTTATTCAAAATGATTTAATTTAACGGCATTGCTTTTATACAGAAGAATTAATGTTGGAATTGAACATTGTTTTCATAAATCATTTTCTTTTCATCTTCAGTCAAAGATAGTCTAATTCCCTCAAAGATTTCCTTAAAATTTAGTAGGACTTCCTGCAATATAAATAAAAAGAATTCTGTTCTATTTTTAGGATAAATCTAACTAATAACTCCGCGTCGAGTATTTCTTTGGAAATTACAGTTTCCTATAGTATTCGGGTTGCTTATTAAGAATTTACCGTTATTTTTGGGCGGTCGACTGTAATTAACCCCCAGGGGCCAGTACTAAACACGGCGAAATACGACATCCCTAGTGGATGTCGTATTCGCGGTTACTTTAATTGCAGTCTGTGCGGAGTTATTCCTTAGAATTACCATTTTTAGTATTCAACAATGCAGACTTCTTGGATTTGGGGTCAACGCAAATAAGCTTTTGGATATTAGTTTACAACTCCCCCCCCCCCCCCCCCCTCCCCCCCCCCCCCCCCCCCCCCCCCCCCCCCCCCCCCACTACGAAGTTTCGAAAGAGGCTTTTCACCCCTTTTTTCACTGTGTACTCCTTAAGAATTGGCGAACTGAATCTGAGGAAACTTAGTAGATATGTGCATTGATTTGCCCTCCAGAGATGCTGAAATTTGGGGAGAAATTTAGTTAGTTACCGAAGTTTTGCCATAAGACTATACATCGTTTCACAATGATTTTCCTCTGCCAAGTTCCATCCAAATTCTTTTCAACCGTTTTTCGAGATATCGTGCTAACACTAACAAATAGTACACAACTGGCCACTGTATGAAGAGATCCCGATGTACTAACTAACATTACTACATTAAGCACATTGTTACTACTGTACAGCACCTTGGTCTGAGTCCTCCCATCCTCTCCCCCTGCAGGGGGGGAGGGGGGAGGGGAGACGATCCAATATTGAAGCCTTGAACGGGACTTTATTCACACAACGTAGAGCCTTGCCATGCCCTTTTGCTGCCTGCCTCACTCAATTACCCAACGACAACTAATTACCCACAATACAACACGATAAACATTACATTGAGCACTACAAGACAAATTGGTCTGTCACATGCTTTATTCCTCTCCCTAATTCCTTCCTTTGACCCCACCCCTTGATTCCCCCTTCCAAAACCTCGTCTTCCTTCCGAATCGGATTCAACCGAACCCTCTCCCTATCCTGTCCCCTCTAACCATACCGTTACTGTATGATATCTTTTATGATTTCTTATGTTCGCTCCATTATGCGGAGTGGCGACCATATGTCATTACTTATCAAAGAATTTATTTTTATTTGTGTCAATTGTCATTATTTTCATCTCTGGCAGTATAATCTTCCGCGTTTATACCATCGCCAACCACATTTTATTTTTAATGATCGTGACATTTTGCAGACTGCCCGGCCGTGGACCTTTCTTCATTAGCGTCTCCAACCTTGGCGACCCGGGCTTGGCCTTCACCTTCTACTTCCCCATCGTCATCGCCTTGCATGCTGGTCTCGGCACCCGGTTCATGTGGTCCATTGTCTTCTGCGAGTGGTCCAACATGCTTCTCAAATGGTGAGTGGAGTGTTATGAATTTGGGATTTGGCTTGTGTGAAGCTCAGTGAGGTAGCCTCGTAGAGCTTATTATCGTTAACACACATACATATATATGAATTTTTATCACATCACCGTGATTCATATACATGCATTAAGCTACAAAGGTCCTTTAATGTCCAATTCGCTCTACCTCGGAATTAATATATTTAAATATATATTAACCGAAGGGGAAATTTTTTAGTTGATAATAATTTCGTCCTCCCGTGGATTCGAGCCAGCGGACAGATGAGAAATCAGGACCTTAGTGAGTTGTTGGCCGAGTCGGCAATGTCACTGAAGTCCTGATTTCTCCTCTGTCCGCTGGTTCTAATCCACGAGAGAACGAAATTATTATCAACCTATGTTGTTGGAAATCTTTAAGAACTTCAAATTTTGCTAGACTTGCCTCACCTGGGGCTCTGTTATGCATATTCCTGTAGAGCTTTGTTTGGATCAGAATGATAACTTATGGATCATCTAGGAACTTGAAGACACACACTACCTCGCCACATTAGGTATAACAATCTCTACTATTGCACTAGATAGTTAAATATTACATAAAGTGTTTCCGTAAGGTAGCTTGAGAGTCAACGTAACCGAGAACTTCGGGGAGTATAAGAATCCCTTCCAATCTCCAGTCAAAATTCAAATAAAATCTTTTGAGTGCAAAAACGCAAAGGCGCGTCTTGGCTTCTGGAGGGGGTACCATCCCTTTGTCTTATTCATGTTTGAGGAAATCAATGTCTTCTTTTCAAGCTTATTGCATAGAATTTGCCTCGGGTATATACTGTATTCGTCTGACATAGTAATAGACAACTGTTCATTTCAGGGCCGCGTCAAATTGATTTTCTTCGTTAGAATCTTACCAAAGCTATGGATCGTCTTTTGGAAATAGCTATTTGAAACCACAGCCTAATTGGCAAAAATATGCAGTGATTTCTGATGTTGGTAATTAAGGTACTTATCAGAGTGATTTTAAAGCAAACTTAGCTAAATCTAGCAGGCTCCTGGGTAGATGCTAGTAAAACGTCATCGCTGTAGGCCCTCCCAATCACCGATACTGTAGTATGAATGACGTACTTGACTACCGCCCATATACTCTAGAGTGAAGACTGAGATGTTGGTGGTAGTAGTAATAGCATTAGTAAATGGAATTCTGCTATTGTTTCACATGCTCAAACACCTAACCTACATTCTCTCTCTCTCTCTCTCTCTCTCTCTCTCTCTCTCTCTCTCTCATCTTTTCGATGTCATGTCTCCAAGTAGAGTACAATAAGGGAATGGGCATCAAATGAGAATATCAGTTGTGTAATACAGTTCCATGGCGCAAATCACGTTTCCTTAAACTTGAAATACGCACCAAGTCTTACACACTGTGAAACCATTGTTACCTTGGAGATTCCGTTGCTTCCTATTGTCTCAAAAGTTCCGGTTCACGTGTACCTGCTATGTCCTGCTAAATGAAGTAACATAACGCAAATGTTTCAACCTTAACTTCCATAATGCATGATCAGTCTCATAGTAAATACACATTGTTTGCTATAGCACACTACTACCCCCTTCATTATTTTACTTGTGTGCCTGTGTCAGTTTTGTTCTCTCTATGCGCTAGATTCATTTACTTGAAACTGAAACTAATGTTTTTTGTAGGGTTGTTGAGTGATTATCAGTGAGTCTAAGTATTCCCTGTTTTATCTATTTATTTTTGTATGAATTTAAAGTTACTCATTCTTCCAGTTGTCAGTCATTTTGTTTATTTCATTTACTTCTTTATTATATATGTGTATAATTTATATATATATATATAAATAAAATATATATATATAGTATATATATATATATATACATATATATATATATAGATATATATATATATATATATATATATTATATATATATATATATATATATATTTTTTTGTTTTTTTATTTAGTCATAACTACATTGTAGTGCTGAATGTTACACGTAATCATAGTTCAAGCGCTTGGGGGGCTATGCCCTAAATTTTATAATCCACTAATGCATTGAGTGTACTAAACTTTATTGAAATTGAAGGAAATATGAAACAAAAAAAATATTGTAATATAAACTTATGTAAAAGGATTTGTTGTTGCTTGTTTAAGATTAAGCCAGCCTTGTACGAATCATGGTCTTGCGCTTTGAGCAGACCATAAGTTTAGAACTTTCGATGGAAATAGGGAACATAATTTCTACAGGTATAGGTCTTCCATATTCTCTAAATGATCGTATTTTCATTTCAATATGATTGTATCTCACCCATTCCAAGGGTTTTGTATAAATGATAGTGAAAGTCTAGGTAGAATAGTACAATGAAAATAGTAATATTGTCATATGTACTATATTTACAAAATTTCTTTGTTATAATACTGTCGTATGTATATATACAAAATTCTCATTCATTACCCGTGGTATCACCAATGGAAACCGTAATAGTATCATCATTCTCAACAGTGATTTGCCTTTCCTTTAACACTGGAATTTAATGCATTCCTAATTCTGTTTTTTCAATGACCTCGGTACTATGAACGTAATACAGTTACTGCCTTTAACGATAACACTATAGGAAGCTTTGTATTTTATTTTCATTTTGTTTGTGTTTAACTCAAATCTGTGTTTCTATCTTTGGTTTCAACTGTTATGGTCGCCTATTGAGGTGGCGAGCTGTAACAAGCAAAGTAGTAGTTCCAACTCTGTTAAGTTTAGACAAAATCTGTAACAGTTTCTTTATTTACTTGGACTGCATAGATGAAAAGGTTTAGATTATCATCCATTTATAGTCTATTATCTTACAATTTTCGATGAGGTTTACGATTAATCCTGTTCAAAGTATTCCTTATTGTACAAGAGGGTCAAATATTTGTGTTTCTACGACCATTTTGATACTACTGGGAACCCTGCTATTACGTCTGATGTCAGTTAACGCCACAACTAGCGTCTTTCTGGGTGCTTACTAAATTTAGCTAAGTTTCCCTTCAAATTTCTTTGATTTACTCTGCCTTAATCATCCTCATTAGACATCATTGCATATTGCCTATTAGGCTGTGGCTGCAAATAGCCGTTTGCAAAATAGACCAATATCCAATGCTTTGTGAAGATTTAGTCGACGAAAATCTATTTGACACGGCCCTGAAATGCACAGTAGTTGACTGAAGTAGGTGGGAATGATGCCCTAGAACTCGCCTGCATTATTCTTTAGTTTTCCGAGTCAGTATAGGGCTGTCTATCCCATGCGCAGCAGAACTCCATATATGAAAGGTTTCCTTTTGTATACTTCGAAAAATACAAATGACCTGTAAAATTTCATTTCATGCCTAAGCATTGATGAAGATAGATATATGTAACGCTACTCTGGAAAGGAGTGTGTTAGAAAAACTCCTATGAGGACAAAATCAAGATCATTGGTACTATGTTGTGGTTTTGACGCGTTTTCCAGAATCGACAGCCTTTGAATAAGGTTTGGGTAAGTCATCTCCCACATTATACATTGAAGGGAGCACTGAAAAGAACCCTTGCGAATCAGGTGGTTCCGACGCGAGCTGTCTGGATGCCAAAATCAAAACTTGTCTTTACATTATGACTTTTCTGACATACAAACTCTTTTCTTCGTAGATTTTTTTTTTCGGGATATCGGAAAATTGAGGGGGAACTTATTATCGTTCTCCTTTCTGTTTTTATTTATTTTCGTTTGGTTACTTGTGTTGCAAGACACTGTCTCTGTACAGTTTGGTACTCTTTTGAGGTTGCTGCATATTACTTATGCGTAGTTTCTTTAGGATTGTTCACATAAATTTATATATATATATAATTATATATATGTGTGTATACTATATTCAAACCTATTTCTACCCAGACATATATACATAAATCCCTTTAATTCAAATACATTTTGCCAGAGCTTGAATAGACCTAACCCCGTCATCGTAACGTGGTTGGGTTTCTTCTTGTAATTTTCACCTTGAATTCCAGCTCAGTGGTGAGGTCACTGTGTCTTGTAGATGTGTTATATATATATATATATATATATATATATATATATATAGATATATATATATACACACACACTTGGTTGTGCTTGTTTATGAGTGTGTGTTTGTGTGGGTGGATGGAGGGTTGTTGTTTTCGTAGGTCACTTTGCTTCACGTATATTTTTTGTGCCAGGTTCACGGACTCGAGCAAATTTATAATTGTTTTTACTTTTTCTTTCACTTTTTTGAGCGAGCACTTGAAG